>NC_082731.1:4321130-4592874 GCF_030144855.1 Hypanus sabinus | reverse complement strand
ACTCACTGTGTCCCTGCCACCATCAGGACACACTGTGTTCCTGCCTCCCTATCAGGACACACTGTGTCCCCTGCCACCCTATCAGGATACACTGTGTCCCTGCCTCCCTATCAGGACACACTGTGTCCCTGCCTCCCTATCAGGACACACTGTGTCCCTGCCTCCCTATCAGGACACACTGTGTCCCTGCCTCCCTATCAGGACACACTGTGTCCCTGCCTCCCTATCAGGACACACTGTGTCCCTGCCTCCCTATCAGGACACACTGTGTCCCTGCCACCATCAGGACACACTGTGTCCCTGCCTCCCTATCAGGACACACTGTGTCCCTGCCACCATCAGGACACACTGAGTCCCTGCCTCCTTATCAGGACACACTGTGTCCCTGCCTCCCTATCCGGACACACTGTGTCCCTGCCACTATCAGGACACACTGTGTCCCTGCCTCCCTATCAGGACACACTGTGTCCCTGCCACCATCAGGACACACTGTGTCCCAGCCTCCCTGTCAGGACACACTGTGTCCTGCCTCCCTATCAGGACACACTGTATCCCTGCCCTCCCTATCAGGACACACTGTGTCCCTGCCACCATCAGGACACACTGTGTCCCTGCGTGTCCCTGCCTCCCTATCAGGACACACTGTGTCCCTGCCACCATCAGGACACACTGTGTCCCTGCCACCATCAGGACTCACTGTGTCCCTGCCTCCTATCAGGACACACTGTGTCCCTGCCTCCATCAGGACACACTGTGTCCCTGCCTCCCTATCAGGACACACTGTGTCCCTGCCTCCCTATCAGGACACACTGTGTCCCTGCCTCCTATCAGGACACACTGTGTCCCTGCCTCCCTATCAGGACACACTGTGTCCCTGCCTCCTATCAGGACACACTGTGTCCCTGCTTCCCTATCAGGACACACTGTGTCCCTGCCTCCCTATCAGGACACACTGTGTCCCTGCCTCCCTATCAGGACACACTGTGTCCCTGCCACCATCAGGACACACTGTGTCCCTGCCTCCCTATCAGGACACACTGTGTCCCTGCCTCCCTATCAGGACACACTGTGTCCCTGCCTCCCTATCAGGACACACTGTGTCCCTGCCTCCCTATCAGGACACACTGTGTCCCTGCCTCCCTATCAGGACACACTGTGTCCCTGCCTCCCTATCAGGACACACTGTGTCCCTGCCTCCCTATCAGGACACACTGTGTCCCTGCCTCCCTATCAGGACACACTGTGTCCCTGCCTCCCTATCAGGACACACTGTGTCCCTGCCTCCCTATCAGGACACACTGTGTCCCTGCCACCATCAGGACACACTGTGTCCCTGCCTCCCTATCAGGACACACTGTGTCCCTGCCTCCCTATCAGGACTCACTGTGTCCCTGCCACCATCAGGACACACTGTGTCCCTGCCTCCCTATCAGGACACACTGTGAACCTGCCACCATCAGGACACACTGTGTCCCTGCCTCCCTATCAGGACACACTGTGTCCCTGCCTCCCTATCAGGACACACTGTGTCCCTGCCTCCCTATCAGGACACACTGTGTCCCTGCCTCCCTATCAGGACACACTGTGTCCCTGTCACCATCAGGACACACTGTGTCCCTGCCTCCATCAGGACACACTGTGTCCCTGCCACCATCAGGACACACTGTGTCCCTGCCTCCCTATCAGGACACACTGTGTCCCTGCCTCCCTATCAGGACACACTGTGTCCCTGCCTCCCTATCAGGACTCACTGTGTCCCATGCCACCATCAGGATACACTGTGTCCCTGCCTCCCTATCAGGACTCACTGTGTCCCTGCCACCATCAGGACACACTGTGTCCCTGCCTCCATCAGGACACACTGTGTCCCTGCCACCATCAGGACACACTGTGTCCCTGCCTCCCTATCAGGACACACTGTGTCCCTGCCTCCCTATCAGGACACACTGTGTCCCTGCCACCATCAGGACACACTGTGTCCCTGCCTCCCTATCAGGGCACACTGTGTCCCCTGCCACCATCAGGGCACACTGTATCCCTGCCACCATCAGGACACACTGTGTCCCTGCCACCATCAGGACACACTGTGTCCCTGCCTCCCTATCAGGACACACTGTGTCCCTGCCTCCGTATCAGGACACACTTTGTCCCTGCCTCCCTATCAGGACACACTGTGTCCCTGCCTCCCTATCAGGACACACTGTGTCCCTGCCTCCCTATCAGGACACACTGTGTCCCTGCCTCATCAGGACACACTGTGTCCCTGCCTCCCTATCAGGACACACTGTGTCCCTGCCACCATCAGGACACACTGTGTCCCTGCCACCATCAGGGCACACTGTGTCCCTGCCACCATCAGGACACACTGTGTCCCTGCCTCCCTATCAGGACACACTGTGTCCCTGCCTCCCTATCAGGACACACTGTGTCCCTGCCTCCCTATCAGGACACACTGTGTCCCTGCCTCCATCAGGACACACTGTGTCCCTGCCTCCCTATCAGGACACACTGTGTCCCTGCCACCATCAGGACACACTGTGTCCCTGCCACCATCAGGGCACACTGTGTCCCTGCCTCCCTATCAGGACACACTGTGTCCCTGCCTCCCTATCAGGACACACTGTGTCCCTGCCTCCCTATCAGGACACACTGTGTCCCTGCCTCCCTATCAGGACACACTGTGTCCCTGCCTCCCTATCAGGACACACTGTGTCCCTGCCTCCCTATCAGGACACACTGTATCCCTGCCTCCCTATCAGGACTCACTGTGTCCCTGCCACAATCGGGATACACTGTGTCCCTGCCTCCCTATCAGGATACACTGTGTCCCTGCCTCCCAATCAGGATACACTGTGTCCCTGCCTCCCTATCAGGATACACTGTGTCCCTGCCTCCTTATCAGGACACACTGTGTCCCTGCCACCATCAGGACTCACTGTGTCCCTGCCACCATCAGGACACACTGTGTCCCTGCCTCCCAATCAGGACACACTGTGTCCCTGCCACCATCAGGACACACTGTGTCCCTGCCTCCTTATCAGGACACACTGTGTCCCTGCCACCATCAGGACACACTGTGTCCCTGCCACCATCAGGACTCACTGTGTCCCTGCCTCCCTATCAGGACTCACTGTGTCCCTGCCACCATCAGGACACACTGTGTCCCTGCCTCCCTATCAGGACACACTGTGTCCCTGCCACCCTATCAGGATACACTGTGTCCCTGCCTCCCTATCAGGACACACTGTGTCCCTGCCTCCCTATCAGGACACACTGTGTCCCTGCCTCCCTATCAGGACACACTGTGTCCCTGCCTCCATCAGGACACACTGTGTCCCTGCCTCCCTATCAGGACACACTGTGTCCCTGCCACCATCAGGACACACTGTGTCCCTGCCACCATCAGGGCACACTGTGTCCCTGCCTCCCTATCAGGACACACTGTGTCCCTGCCTCCCTATCAGGACACACTGTGTCCCTGCCTCCCTATCAGGACACACTGTGTCCCTGCCTCCCTATCAGGACACACTGTGTCCCTGCCTCCCTATCAGGACACACTGTGTCCCTGCCTCCCTATCAGGACACACTGTGTCCCTGCCTCCCTATCAGGACTCACTGTGTCCCTGCCACCATCGGGATACACTGTGTCCCTGCCTCCCTATCAGGATACACTGTGTCCCTGCCTCCCTATCAGGATACACTGTGTCCCTGCCTCCCTATCAGGACACACTGTGTCCCTGCCTCCTTATCAGGACACACTGTGTCCCTGCCACCATCAGGACTCACTGTGTCCCTGCCACCATCAGGACACACTGTGTCCCTGCCTCCCAATCAGGACACACTGTGTCCCTGCCACCATCAGGACACACTGTGTCCCTGCCTCCTTATCAGGACACACTGTGTCCCTGCCACCATCAGGACACACTCTGTCCCTGCCACCATCAGGACTCACTGTGTCCCTGCCTCCCTATCAGGACTCACTGTGTCCCTGCCACCATCAGGACACACTGTGTCCCTGCCTCCCTATCAGGACACACTGTGTCCCTGCCACCCTATCAGGATACACTGTGTCCCTGCCTCCCTATCAGGACACACTGTGTCCCTGCCTCCCTATCAGGACACACTGTGTCCCTGCCTCCCTATCAGGACACACTGTGTCCCTGCCTCCCTATCAGGACACACTGTGTCCCTGCCACCATCAGGACACACTGTGTCCCTGCCTCCCTATCAGGACACACTGTGTCCCTGCCACCATCAGGACACACTGTGTCCCTGCCTCCTTATCAGGACACACTGTGTCCCTGCCTCCCTATCCGGACACACTGTGTCCCTGCCACCATCAGGACACACTGTGTCCCTGCCTCCCTATCAGGACACACTGTGTCCCTGCCACCATCAGGACACACTGTGTCCCTGCCTCCCTATCAGGACACACTGTGTCCCTGCCACCATCAGGACACACTGTGTCCCTGCCTCCCTATCAGGACACACTGTGTCCCTGCCTCCCTATCAGGACACACTGTGTCCCTGCCACCATCAGGACACACTGTGTCCCTGCCTCCCTATCAGGACACACTGTGTCCCTGCCACCATCAGGACACACTGTGTCCCTGCCACCATCAGGACACACTGTGTCCCTGCCACCATCAGGACACACTGTGTCCCTGCCACCATCAGGACACACTGTGTCCCTGCCTCCCTATCAGGACACACTGTGTCCCTGCCACCATCAGGACACACTGTGTCAATGCCTCCCTATCAGGACACACTGTGTCCCTGCCACCATCAGGACACACTGTGTCCCTGCCACCCTATCAGGACACACTGTGTCCCTGCCACCATCAGGACACACTGTGTCCCTGCCTCCCTATCAGGACACACTGTGTAACTGCCTCCCTATCAGGACACACTGTGTCCCTGCCTCCCTATCAGGACACACTGTGTCCCTGCCTCCCTATCAGGACACACTGTGTCCCTGCCACCATCAGGACACACTGTGTCCCTGCCTCCCTATCAGGACACACTGTGTCCCTGCCACCATCAGGACACACTGTGTCCCTGCCTCCCTATCAGGACACACTGTGTACCTGCCTCCCTATCAGGACACACTGTGTCCCTGCCTCCCTATCAGGACACACTGTGTCCCTGCCTCCCTATCAGGACACACTGTGTCCCTGCCTCCCTATCAGGACACACTGTGTCCCTGCCTCCCTATCAGGACACACTGTGTCCCTGCCTCCCTATCAGGATACGCTGTGTCCCTGCCTCCCTATCAGGACACACTGTGTCCCTGCCACCATCAGGACACACTGTGTCCCTGCCTCCCTATCAGGACACACTGTGTCCCTGCCACCATCAGGACACACTGTGTCCCTGCCTCCTTATCAGGACACACTGTGTCCCTGCCACCATCAGGACTCACTGTGTCCCTGCCTCCCTATCAGGACACACTGTGTCCCTGCCACCATCAGGACTCACTGTGTCCCTGCCACCCTATCAGGACACACTGTGTCCCTGCCACCATCAGGACTCACTGTGTCCCTGCCTCCCTATCAGGACACACTGTGTCCCTGCCTCCCAAACAGGACACACTGTGTCCCTGCCTCCCTATCAGGACTCACTGTGTCCCTGCCACCATCAGGACACACTGTGTCCCTGCCTCCCTATCAGGACACACTGTGTCCCTGCCTCCCTATCAGGACACACTGTGTCCCTGCCTCCCTATCAGGACACACTGTGTCCCTGCCTCCCTATCAGGACACACTGTGTCCCTGCCTCCATCAGGACACACTGTGTCCCTGCCTCCCTATCAGGACACACTGTGTCCCTGCCTCCCTATCAGGACACACTGTGTCCCTGCCTCCATCAGGACACACTGTGTCCCTGCCTCCCTATCAGGACACACTATGTCCCTGCCTCCCCATCAGGACACACTGTGTCCCTGCCTCCCCATCAGGACACACTGTGTCCCTGCCTCCCTATCAGGACACACTGTGTCCCTGCCACCATCAGGACACACTGTGTCCCTGCCACCATCAGGACACACTGTGTCCCTGCCTCCCTATCAGGACACACTGTGTCCCTGCCACCATCAGGACACACTGTGTCCCTGCCTCCCTATCAGGACACACTGTGTCCCTGCCACCATCAGGACACACTGTGTCAATGCCTCCCTATCAGGACACACTGTGTCCCTGCCACCATCAGGACACACTGTGTCCCTGCCACCCTATCAGGACACACTGTGTCCCTGCCACCATCAGGACACACTGTGTCCCTGCCTCCCTATCAGGACACACTGTGTACCTGCCTCCCTATCAGGACACACTGTGTCCCTGCCTCCCTATCAGGACACACTGTGTCCCTGCCACCATCAGGACACACTGTGTCCCTGCCTCCCTATCAGGACACACTGAGTCCCTGCCTCCCTATCAGGACACACTGTGTCCCTGCCACCATCAGGACACACTGTGTCCCTGCCTCCCTATCAGGACACACTGTGTCCCTGCCACCATCAGGACACGCTGTGTCCCTGCCTCCCTATCAGGACACACTGTGTCCCTGCCTCCCTATCAGGACACACTGTGTCCCTGCCTCCCTATCAGGACACACTGTGTCCCTGCCTCCCTATCAGGACACACTGTGTCCCTGCCTCCCTATCAGGACACACTGTGTCCCTGCCTCCCTATCAGGACACACTGTGTCCCTGCCACCATCAGGACACACTGTGTCCCTGCCTCCCTATCAGGACACACTGTGTACCTGCCTCCCTATCAGGACACACTGTGTCCCTGCCTCCCTATCAGGACACACTGTGTCCCTGCCTCCCTATCAGGACACACTGTGTCCCTGCCTCCCTATCAGGACACACTGTGTCCCTGCCTCCCTATCAGGATACGCTGTGTCCCTGCCTCCCTATCAGGACACACTGTGTCCCTGCCACCATCAGGACACACTGTGTCCCTGCCTCCCTATCAGGACACACTGTGTCCCTGCCACCATCAGGACACACTGTGTCCCTGCCTCCTTATCAGGACACACTGTGTCCCTGCCACCATCAGGACTCACTGTGTCCCTGCCTCCCTATCAGGACACACTGTGTCCCTGCCACCATCAGGACTCACTGTGTCCCTGCCACCCTATCAGGACACACTGTGTCCCTGCCACCATCAGGACTCACTGTGTCCCTGCCTCCCTATCAGGACACACTGTGTCCCTGCCTCCCAAACAGGACACACTGTGTCCCTGCCTCCCTATCAGGACTCACTGTGTCCCTGCCACCATCAGGACACACTGTGTCCCTGCCTCCCTATCAGGACACACTGTGTCCCTGCCTCCCTATCAGGACACACTGTGTCCCTGCCTCCCTATCAGGACACACTGTGTCCCTGCCTCCCTATCAGGACACACTGTGTCCCTGCCTCCCTATCAGGACACACTGTGTCCCTGCCTCCATCAGGACACACTGTGTCCCTGCCTCCCTATCAGGACACACTGTGTCCCTGCCTCCCTATCAGGACACACTGTGTCCCTGCCTCCCTATCCGGACACACTATGTCCCTGCCTCCCCATCAGGACACACTGTGTCCCTGCCTCCCCATCAGGACACACTGTGTCCCTGCCTCCCTATCAGGACACACTGTGTCCCTGCCACCATCAGGACACACTGTGTCCCTGCCTCCCTATCAGGACACACTGTGTCCCGGCCGCCCTCAGGACACACTGTGTCCCTGCCTCCCTATCAGGACACACTGTGTCCCTGCCACCATCAGGACACACTGTGTCAATGCCTCCCTATCAGGACACACTGTGTCCCTGCCACCATCAGGACACACTGTGTCCCTGCCACCCTATCTGGACACACTGTGTCCCTGCCACCATCAGGACACACTGTGTCCCTGCCTCCCTATCAGGACACACTGTGTACCTGCCTCCCTATCAGGACACACTGTGTCCCTGCCTCCCTATCAGGACACACTGTGTCCCTGCCACCATCAGGACACACTGTGTCCCTGCCTCCCTATCAGGACACACTGAGTCCCTGCCTCCCTATCAGGACACACTGTGTCCCTGCCACCATCAGGACACACTGTGTCCCTGCCTCCCTATCAGGACACACTGTGTCCCTGCCACCATCAGGACACGCTGTGTCCCTGCCTCCCTATCAGGACACACTGTGTCCCTGCCTCCCTATCAGGACACACTGTGTCCCTGCCTCCCTATCAGGACACACTGTGTCCCTGCCTCCCTATCAGGACACACTGTGTCCCTGCCTCCCTATCAGGACACACTGTGTCCCTGCCTCCCTATCAGGATACGCTGTGTCCCTGCCTCCCTATCAGGACACACTGTGTCCCTGCCAGCATCAGGACACACTGTGTCCCTGCCTCCCTATCAGGACACACTGTGTCCCTGCCACCATCAGGACACACTGTGTCCCTGCCTCCTTATCAGGACACACTGTGTCCCTGCCACCATCAGGACACACTGTGTCCCTGCCACCATCAGGACACACTGTGTCCCTGCCTCCATCAGGACACACTGTGTCCCTGCCTCCCTATCAGGACACACTGTGTCCCTGCCACCATCAGGACACACTGTGTCCCTGCCACCATCAGGACACACTGTGTCCCTGCCTCCCTATCAGGACACACTGTGTCCCTGCCTCCCTATCAGGACACACTGTGTCCCTGCCTCCCTATCAGGACACACTGTGTCCCTGCCACCATCAGGACACACTGTGTCCCTGCCACCCTATCAGGACACACTGTGTCCCTGCCTCCCTATCAGGACACACTGTGTCCCTGCCTCCCTATCAGGACACACTGCGTCCCTGCCTCCCTATCAGGACACACTGCGTCCCTGCCTCCCTATCAGGACACACTGTGTCCCTGCCTCCCTATCAGGACACACTGTGTCCCTGCCTCCCTATCAGGACACACTGTGTCCCTGCCTCCCTATCAGGATACGCTGTGTCCCTGCCTCCCTATCAGGACACACTGTGCCCCTGCCACCATCAGGACACACTGTGTCCCTGCCTCCCTATCAGGACACACTGTGTCCCTGCCACCATCAGGACACACTGTGTCCCTGCCACCATCAGGACACACTGTGTCCCTGCCTCCTTATCAGGACACACTGTGTCCCTGCCACCATCAGGACACACTGTGTCCCTGCCACCATCAGGACACACTGTGTCCCTGCCTCCATCAGGACACACTGTGTCCCTGCCTCCCTATCAGGACACACTGTGTCCCTGCCACCATCAGGACACACTGTGTCCCTGCCTCCCTATCAGGACACACTGTGTCCCTGCCTCCCTTTCAGGACACACTGTGTCCCTGCCTCCCTATCAGGACACACTGTGTCCCTGCCACCATCAGGACACACTGTGTCCCTGCCACCCTATAAGGACACACTGTGTCCCTGCCTCCCTATCAGGACACACTGAGTCCCTGCCTCCCTATCAGGACACACTGTGTACCTGCCTCCATCAGGACACACTGTGTCCCTGCCTCCCTATCAGGACACACTGTGTCCCTGCCTCCCTATCAGGACACACTGTGTCCCTGCCACCATCAGGACTCACTGTGTCCGTGCCACCATCAGGACACACTGTGTCCCTGCCTCCCTATCAGGACACACTGTGTCCCTGCCTCCCTATCAGGACACACTGTGTCCCTGCCTCCCTATCAGGACACACTGTGTCCCTGCCTCCCTATCAGGACACACTGTGTCCCTGCCACCATCAGGACACACTGTGTCCCTGCCACCCTATCAGGACACACTGTGTCCCTGCCTCCCTATCAGGACACACTGTGTCCCTGCCTCCCTATCAGGACACACTGTGTCCCTGCCTCCCTATCAGGACACACTGTGTCCCTGCCTCCCTATCAGGACACACTGTGTCCCTGCCTCCCTATCAGGACACACTGTGTCCCTGCCTCCCTATCAGGACTCACTGTGTCCCTGCCACCATCAGGATACACTGTGTCCCTGCCTCCCTATCAGGACTCACTGTGTCCCTGCCTCCCTATCAGGACACACTGTGTCCCTGCCACCATCAGGACACACTGTGTCCCTGCCACCATCAGGACACACTGTGTCCCTGCCACCATCAGGACACACTGTGTCCCTGCCTCCCTATCAGGACTCACTGTGTCCCTGCCACCCTATCAGGACACACTGTGTTCCTGCCTCCCTATCAGGACACACTGTGTCCCTGCCACCATCAGGACACACTGTGTCCCTGCCTCCCTATCATGACACACTGTGTCCCTGCCACCATCAGGACACACTGTGTCCCTGCCTCCATCAGGACACACTGTGTCCCTGCCTCCCTATCAGGACACACTGTGTCCCTGCCTCCCTATCAGGACTCACTGTGTCCCTGCCTCCCTATCAGGACACACTGTGTCCCTGCCTCCATCAGGACACACTGTGTCCCTGCATCCCTATCAGGACACACTGTGTCCCTGCCTCCCTATCAGGACTCACTGTGTCCCTGCCTCCCTATCAGGACACACTGTGTCCCTGCCTCCATCAGGACACACTGTGTCCCTGCCTCCCTATCAGGACACACTGTGTCCCTGCCTCCCTATCAGGACACACTGTGTCCCTGCCTCCCTATCAGGACACACTGTGTCCCTGCCTCCCTATCAGGACACACTGTGTCCCTGCCTCCCTATCAGGACACACTGTGTCCCTGCCACCATCAGGACACACTGTGTCCCTGCTTCCCTATCAGGACACACTGTGTCCCTGCCTCCCTATCAGGACACACTGTGTCCCTGCCTCCCTATCAGGACACACTGTGTCCCTGCCACCATCAGGACACACTGTGTCCCTGCCTCCCTATCAGGACACACTGTGTCCCTGCCTCCCTATCAGGACACACTGTGTCCCTGCCTCCCTATCAGGACACACTGTGTCCCTGCCTCCCTATCAGGACACACTGTGTCCCTGCCTCCCTATCAGGACACACTGTGTCCCTGCCTCCCTATCAGGATACGCTGTGTCCCTGCCTCCCTATCAGGACCCACTGTGTCCCTGCCACCATCAGGACACACTGTGTCCCTGCCTCCCTATCAGGACACACTGTGTCCCTGCCACCATCAGGACACACTGTGTCCCTGCCACCATCAGGACACACTGTGTCCCTGCCTCCTTATCAGGACACACTGTGTCCCTGCCACCATCAGGACACACTGTGTCCCTGCCTCCCTATCAGGACACACTGTGTCCCTGCCTCCCTATCAGGACACACTGTGTCCCTGCCTCCCTATCAGGACACACTGTGTCCCTGCCTCCCTATCAGGACACACTGTGACCCTGCCTCCCTATCAGGACACACTGTGTCCCTGCCTCCCTATCAGGACACACTGTGTCCCTGCCTCCCTATCAGGACACACTGTGTCCCTGCCTCCCTATCAGGATACGCTGTGTCCCTGCCTCCCTATCAGGACACACTGTGTCCCTGCCACCATCAGGACACACTGTGTCCCTGCCTCCCTATCAGGACACACTGTGTCCCTGCCACCATCAGGACACACTGTGTCCCTGCCACCATCAGTACACACTGTGTCCCTGCCTCCTTATCAGGACACACTGTGTCCCTGCCACCATCAGGACTCACTGTGTCCCTGCCTCCCTATCAGGACACACTGTGTCCCTGCCACCATCAGGACTCACTGTGTCCCTGCCTCCCTATCAGGACACACTGTGTCCCTGCCTCCCAAACAGGACACACTGTGTCCCTGCCTCCCTATCAGGACTCACTGTGTCCCTGCCACCATCAGGACACACTGTGTCCCTGCCTCCCTATCAGGACACACTGTGTCCCTGCCTCCCTATCAGGACACACTGTGTCCCTGCCTCCCTATCAGGACACACTGTGTCCCTGCCTCCCTATCAGGACACACTGTGTCCCTGCCTCCCTATCAGGACACACTGTGTCCCTGCCTCCCTATCAGGACACACTGTGTCCCTGCCTCCCTATCAGGACACACTGTGTCCCTGCCTCCCTATCAGGACACACTGTGTCCCTGCCACCATCAGGACACACTGTGTCCCTACCTCCATCAGGACACACTGTGTCCCTGCCACCATCAGGGCACACTGTGTCCCTGCCACCATCAGGACACACTGTGTCCCTGCCTCCCTATCAGGACACACTGTGTCCCTGCCACCATCAGGACACACTGTGTCCCTGCCTCCCTATCAGGACACACTGTGTACCTGCCTCCCTATCAGGACACACTGTGTCCCTGCCTCCCTATCAGGACACACTGTGTCCCTGCCACCATCAGGACACACTGTGTCCCTGCCTCCCTATCAGGACACACTGAGTCCCTGCCTCCCTATCAGGACACACTGTGTCCCTGCCACCATCAGGACACACTGTGTCCCTGCCTCCCTATCAGGACACACTGTGTCCCTGCCACCATCAGGACACGCTGTGTCCCTGCCTCCCTATCAGGACACACTGTGTCCCTGCCTCCCTATCAGGACACACTGTGTCCCTGCCTCCCTATCAGGACACACTGTGTCCCTGCCTCCCTATCAGGACACACTGTGTCCCTGCCTCCCTATCAGGACACACTGTGTCCCTGCCTCCCTATCAGGATACGCTGTGTCCCTGCCTCCCTATCAGGACACACTGTGTCCCTGCCAGCATCAGGACACACTGTGTCCCTGCCTCCCTATCAGGACACACTGTGTCCCTGCCACCATCAGGACACACTGTGTCCCTGCCTCCTTATCAGGACACACTGTGTCCCTGCCACCATCAGGACACACTGTGTCCCTGCCACCATCAGGACACACTGTATCCCTGCCTCCATCAGGACACACTGTGTCCCTGCCTCCCTATCAGGACACACTGTGTCCCTGCCACCATCAGGACACACTGTGTCCCTGCCTCCTTATCAGGACACACTGTGTCCCTGCCACCATCAGGACACACTGTGTCCCTGCCACCATCAGGACACACTGTATCCCTGCCTCCATCAGGACACACTGTGTCCCTGCCTCCCTATCAGGACACACTGTGTCCCTGCCACCATCAGGACACACTGTGTCCCTGCCACCATCAGGACACACTGTGTCCCTGCCTCCCTATCAGGACACACTGTGTCCCTGCCTCCCTATCAGGACACACTGTGTCCCTGCCTCCCTATCAGGACACACTGTGTCCCTGCCACCATCAGGACACACTGTGTCCCTGCCACCCTATCAGGACACACTGTGTCCCTGCCTCCCTATCAGGACACACTGTGTCCCTGCCTCCCTATCAGGACACACTGCGTCCCTGCCTCCCTATCAGGACACACTGCGTCCCTGCCTCCCTATCAGGACACACTGCGTCCCTGCCTCCCTATCAGGACACACTGTGTCCCTGCCTCCCTATCAGGACACACTGTGTCCCTGCCTCCCTATCAGGATACGCTGTGTCCCTGCCTCCCTATCAGGACACACTGTGCCCCTGCCACCATCAGGACACACTGTGTCCCTGCCTCCCTATCAGGACACACTGTGTCCCTGCCACCATCAGGACACACTGTGTCCCTGCCACCATCAGGACACACTGTGTCCCTGCCTCCTTATCAGGACACACTGTGTCCCTGCCACCATCAGGACACACTGTGTCCCTGCCACCATCAGGACACACTGTGTCCCTGCCTCCATCAGGACACACTGTGTCCCTGCCTCCCTATCAGGACACACTGTGTCCCTGCCACCATCAGGACACACTGTGTCCCTGCCTCCCTATCAGGACACACTGTGTCCCTGCCTCCCTTTCAGGACACACTGTGTCCCTGCCTCCCTATCAGGACACACTGTGTCCCTGCCACCATCAGGACACACTGTGTCCCTGCCACCCTATAAGGACACACTGTGTCCCTGCCTCCCTATCAGGACACACTGAGTCCCTGCCTCCCTATCAGGACACACTGTGTACCTGCCTCCATCAGGACACACTGTGTCCCTGCCTCCCTATCAGGACACACTGTGTCCCTGCCTCCCTATCAGGACACACTGTGTCCCTGCCACCATCAGGACTCACTGTGTCCGTGCCACCATCAGGACACACTGTGTCCCTGCCTCCCTATCAGGACACACTGTGTCCCTGCCTCCCTATCAGGACACACTGTGTCCCTGCCTCCCTATCAGGACACACTGTGTCCCTGCCTCCCTATCAGGACACACTGTGTCCCTGCCACCATCAGGACACACTGTGTCCCTGCCACCCTATCAGGACACACTGTGTCCCTGCCTCCCTATCAGGACACACTGTGTCCCTGCCTCCCTATCAGGACACACTGTGTCCCTGCCTCCCTATCAGGACACACTGTGTCCCTGCCTCCCTATCAGGACACACTGTGTCCCTGCCTCCCTATCAGGACACACTGTGTCCCTGCCTCCCTATCAGGACTCACTGTGTCCCTGCCACCATCAGGATACACTGTGTCCCTGCCTCCCTATCAGGACTCACTGTGTCCCTGCCTCCCTATCAGGACACACTGTGTCCCTGCCACCATCAGGACACACTGTGTCCCTGCCACCATCAGGACACACTGTGTCCCTGCCACCATCAGGACACACTGTGTCCCTGCCTCCCTATCAGGACTCACTGTGTCCCTGCCACCCTATCAGGACACACTGTGTTCCTGCCTCCCTATCAGGACACACTGTGTCCCTGCCACCATCAGGACACACTGTGTCCCTGCCTCCCTATCATGACACACTGTGTCCCTGCCACCATCAGGACACACTGTGTCCCTGCCTCCATCAGGACACACTGTGTCCCTGCCTCCCTATCAGGACACACTGTGTCCCTGCCTCCCTATCAGGACTCACTGTGTCCCTGCCTCCCTATCAGGACACACTGTGTCCCTGCCTCCATCAGGACACACTGTGTCCCTGCATCCCTATCAGGACACACTGTGTCCCTGCCTCCCTATCAGGACTCACTGTGTCCCTGCCTCCCTATCAGGACACACTGTGTCCCTGCCTCCATCAGGACACACTGTGACCCTGCCTCCCTATCAGGACACACTGTGTCCCTGCCTCCCTATCAGGACACACTGTGTCCCTGCCTCCCTATCAGGACACACTGTGTCCCTGCCTCCCTATCAGGACACACTGTGTCCCTGCCTCCCTATCAGGACACACTGTGTCCCTGCCACCATCAGGACACACTGTGTCCCTGCTTCCCTATCAGGACACACTGTGTCCCTGCCTCCCTATCAGGACACACTGTGTCCCTGCCTCCCTATCAGGACACACTGTGTCCCTGCCACCATCAGGACACACTGTGTCCCTGCCTCCCTATCAGGACACACTGTGTCCCTGCCTCCCTATCAGGACACACTGTGTCCCTGCCTCCCTATCAGGACACACTGTGTCCCTGCCTCCCTATCAGGACACACTGTGTCCCTGCCTCCCTATCAGGACACACTGTGTCCCTGCCTCCCTATCAGGATACGCTGTGTCCCTGCCTCCCTATCAGGACCCACTGTGTCCCTGCCACCATCAGGACACACTGTGTCCCTGCCTCCCTATCAGGACACACTGTGTCCCTGCCACCATCAGGACACACTGTGTCCCTGCCACCATCAGGACACACTGTGTCCCTGCCTCCTTATCAGGACACACTGTGTCCCTGCCACCATCAGGACACACTGTGTCCCTGCCTCCCTATCAGGACACACTGTGTCCCTGCCTCCCTATCAGGACACACTGTGTCCCTGCCTCCCTATCAGGACACACTGTGTCCCTGCCTCCCTATCAGGACACACTGTGACCCTGCCTCCCTATCAGGACACACTGTGTCCCTGCCTCCCTATCAGGACACACTGTGTCCCTGCCTCCCTATCAGGACACACTGTGTCCCTGCCTCCCTATCAGGATACGCTGTGTCCCTGCCTCCCTATCAGGACACACTGTGTCCCTGCCACCATCAGGACACACTGTGTCCCTGCCTCCCTATCAGGACACACTGTGTCCCTGCCACCATCAGGACACACTGTGTCCCTGCCACCATCAGTACACACTGTGTCCCTGCCTCCTTATCAGGACACACTGTGTCCCTGCCACCATCAGGACTCACTGTGTCCCTGCCTCCCTATCAGGACACACTGTGTCCCTGCCACCATCAGGACTCACTGTGTCCCTGCCTCCCTATCAGGACACACTGTGTCCCTGCCTCCCAAACAGGACACACTGTGTCCCTGCCTCCCTATCAGGACTCACTGTGTCCCTGCCACCATCAGGACACACTGTGTCCCTGCCTCCCTATCAGGACACACTGTGTCCCTGCCTCCCTATCAGGACACACTGTGTCCCTGCCTCCCTATCAGGACACACTGTGTCCCTGCCTCCCTATCAGGACACACTGTGTCCCTGCCTCCCTATCAGGACACACTGTGTCCCTGCCTCCCTATCAGGACACACTGTGTCCCTGCCTCCCTATCAGGACACACTGTGTCCCTGCCTCCCTATCAGGACACACTGTGTCCCTGCCACCATCTGGACACACTGTGTCCCTACCTCCATCAGGACACACTGTGTCCCTGCCACCATCAGGGCACACTGTGTCCCTGCCACCATCAGGACACACTGTGTCCCTGCCTCCCTATCAGGACACACTGTGTCCCTGCCTCCCTATCAGGACACACTGTGTCCCTGCCTCCCTATCAGGACTCACTGTGTCCCTGCCACCATCAGGATACACTGTGTCCCTGCCTCCCTATCAGGACTCACTGTGTCCCTGCCACCATCCGGACACACTGTGTCCCTGCCTCCAGCAGGACACACTGTGTCCCTGCCACCATCAGGACACACTGTGTCCCTGCCTCCCTATCAGGACACACTGTGTCCCTGCCTCCCTATCAGGACACACTGTGTCCCTGCCACCATCAGGACACACTGTGTCCCTGCCTCCCTATCAGGGCACACTGTGTCCCTGCCACCATCAGGACACACTGTGTCCCTGCCTCCCTATCAGGACACACTGTGTCCCTGCCTCCCTATCAGGACACACTGTGTCCCTGCCTCCCTATCAGGACACACTGTGTCCCTGCCTCCCTATCAGGACACACTGTGTCCCTGCCTCCCTATCAGGACACACTGTGTCCCTGCCTCCCTATCAGGACACACTGTGTCCCTGCCTCCCTATCAGGACACACTGTGTCCCTGCCTCCCTATCAGGACACACTGTGTCCCTGCCTCCCTATCAGGACACACTGTCTCCCTGCCACCATCAGGACACACTGTGTCCCTGCCACCATCAGGACACACTGTGTCCCTGCCTCCCTATCAGGACACACTGTGTCCCTGCCTCCCTATCAGGACACACTGTGTCCCTGCCTCCCTATCAGGACACACTGTGTCCCTGCCTCCATCAGGACACACTGTGTCCCTGCCTCCCTATCAGGACACACTGTGTCCCTGCCACCATCAGGACACACTGTGTCCCTGCCACCATCAGGGCACACTGTGTCCCTGCCTCCCTATCAGGACACACTGTGTCCCTGCCTCCCTATCAGGACACACTGTGTCCCTGCCTCCCTATCAGGACACACTGTGTCCCTGCCTCCCTATCAGGACTCACTGTGTCCCTGCCACCATCAGGATACACTGTGTCCCTGCCTCCCTATCAGGATACACTGTGTCCCTGCCTCCCTATCAGGATACACTGTGTCCCTGCCTCCCTATCAGGACACACTGTGTCCCTGCCTCCTTATCAGGACACACTGTGTCCCTGCCACCATCAGGACTCACTGTGTCCCTGCCACCATCAGGACACACTGTGTCCCAGCCTCCCAATCAGGACACACTGTGTCCCTGCCACCATCAGGACACACTGTGTCCCTGCCTCCTTATCAGGACACACTGTGTCCCTGCCACCATCAGGACACACTGTGTCCCTGCCACCATCAGGACTCACTGTGTCCCTGCCTCCCTATCAGGACTCACTGTGTCCCTGCCACCATCAGGACACACTGTGTCCCTGCCTCCCTATCAGGACACACTGTGTCCCTGCCACCCTATCAGGATACACTGTGTCCCTGCCTCCCTATCAGGACACACTGTGTCCCTGCCTCCCTATCAGGACACACTGTGTCCCTGCCTCCCTATCAGGACACACTGTGTCCCTGCCACCATCAGGACACACTGTGTCCCTGCCTCCCTATCAGGACACACTGTGTCCCTGCCACCATCAGGACACACTGTGTCCCTGCCTCCCTATCAGGACACACTGTGTCCCTGCCTCCCTATCAGGACACACTGTGTCCCTGCCTCCCTATCAGGACACACTGTGTCCCTGCCTCCCTATCAGGACACACTGTGTCCCTGCCTCCCTATCAGGACACACTGTGTCCCTGCCTCCCTATCAGGACTCACTGTGTCCCTGCCACCATCAGGATACACTGTGTCCCTGCCTCCCTATCAGGATACACTGTGTCCCTGCCTCCCTATCAGGATACACTGTGTCCCTGCCTCCCTATCAGGACACACTGTGTCCCTGCCTCCTTATCAGGACACACTGTGTCCCTGCCACCATCAGGACTCACTGTGTCCCTGCCACCATCAGGACACACTGTGTCCCTGCCTCCCAATCAGGACACACTGTGTCCCTGCCACCATCAGGACACACTGTGTCCCTGCCTCCTTATCAGGACACACTGTGTCCCTGCCACCATCAGGACACACTGTGTCCCTGCCACCATCAGGACACACTGTGTCCCTGCCTCCCTATCAGGACACACTGTGTCCCTGCCTCCCTATCAGGACTCACTGTGTCCCTGCCACCATCAGGATACACTGTGTCCCTGCCTCCCTATCAGGATACACTGTGTCCCTGCCTCCCTATCAGGATACACTGTGTCCCTGCCTCCCTATCAGGACACACTGTGTCCCTGCCTCCTTATCAGGACACACTGTGTCCCTGCCACCATCAGGACTCACTGTGTCCCTGCCACCATCAGGACACACTGTGTCCCTGCCTCCCAATCAGGACACACTGTGTCCCTGCCACCATCAGGACACACTGTGTCCCTGCCTCCTTATCAGGACACACTGTGTCCCTGCCACCATCAGGACACACTGTGTCCCTGCCACCATCAGGACTCACTGTGTCCCTGCCTCCCTATCAGGACTCACTGTGTCCCTGCCACCATCAGGACACACTGTGTCCCTGCCTCCCTATCAGGACACACTGTGTCCCTGCCACCCTATCAGGACACACTGTGTCCCTGCCACCCTATCAGGACACACTGTGTCCCTGCCTCCCTATCAGGACACACTGTGTCCCTGCCTCCCTATCAGGACACACTGTGTCCCTGCCACCATCAGGACACACTGTGTCCCTGCCTCCCTATCAGGACACACTGTGTCCCTGCCACCATCAGGACACACTGTGTCCCTGCCTCCCTATCAGGACACACTGTGTCCCTGCCTCCCTATCAGGACACACTGTGTCCCTGCCTCCCTATCAGGACACACTGTGTCTCTGCCACCATCAGGACTCACTGTGTCCCTGCCTCCCTATCAGGACACACTGTGTCCCTGCCTCCCTATCAGGACACACTGTGTCCCTGCCTCCCTATCAGGACACACTGTGTCCCTGCCTCCCTATCAGGACACACTGTGTTCCTCTCCCTGGGTCCAGGACTCGTGGCGCACACGTGGCCAATACTGACCCCTACTGGGCGAGACGTGCAGGTTCCGGAGGCGCGGCGAGACTTCCCACATACCCGGCCACTGATCCTGAAGACTGTACACCGAACTTGCAAAGGTTTTCCTACTGTCGTATTGCCCACTCCCTGCCCATCCCGTCACCGGAGCTATGTCAGTATTACGGAGTTGGGTTGCACAGAAAATGGTCCCCGGCCACTTCCATCATGGGCATAAGCCACCATCCTCTTGAAAGCGGTATCCGTCACCAAGGCTCCTCACCATTCGCGATATCCACACATTTTCATTCACAAACAAGGGAAATTCTGCGGGTGATTGTCCGAACGTAATTACTGAGCACAGCTCAGAAAAGTCTGTGAATGAAAGATGATGTGCTTACAGGCAGACATCATTTACCAGAACTGAATCCCTGGATTTGGTTCTGATGATGATGAATCAGTTTTATTTCTCCTGAAGTTACTCATAAACAGGAATTGCACATTTAGAAACAAGTGGGGAGTTTTCAATGCTTTCTCGCGGTTGCCGAAACGGGAACGTACCGCATCCAGCGCTGATCATCAACTCTGTCGCAGCTGTTGCCAACCACGCCTCGCAAAGGGAGAGCGCAACGCCGGGACTATCGGCGTGGTTTCAGTCCAGAATTGCAGAGAGGTTCTGAGGCTGCCTTTTTGAACTTTCTCAAAGTCAGAGTCGACATCAGCACAAATGCATGCATGCGCAGGTGCAAGAAAACCTCACTTGCAGCTGCATCACAACATTCACAAGAGAAAGCAAGCTACAAAAATTATACACAATTTTACAAGAACAGAAAAAATAGCAACAGACAGAATGCCACAGGAATTCAGCGGGACCCCGGCATCGATAGAAAAGAGAAAACGGGTCAGCTCCTGCTGAAGGCCGCTGTGTCGCAATTTCAATCCTGTCTGTGTGGAGTTTGCACTGTTTCCCTGTGACCCAGTGCATTCCCCACACCCGGGTTCCGAAGACGTCAGCCACTGGAAGTTGTTCCTGTTTGTGAGTGGGATGAGTCAATGGGAATGTGGACAGAACAAAAACACAGGAGTGAGTCAGCACAGGTTCATTGGGCCAAATGACCTGTTTCTGTGCTGTGACTCTCAGCAGGGGAATCTTCCTCTGTCTATGTAACCGAGTCCCCCACATGTGCCAGTCAACCTTCCAGCATCTCTCCCTGGGGCGAGGAAGGGAAGGGGAGATGAGTTTTATTTGTCACATAGACAACAAAATACAGAGTAAAATGTGTCCTTTGCATCACCTCAAATCAGCTAGGACTGTTCTGGACAGCCCACAAACGTCTCCATAGCACGCCCACAATTCACTAAACCTAACTGTACGTCTGTGGGAGGAAACCCAAGCAGAACGTACAAACTCCTTACAGACAGCAGCAAGGATTGAACTGTGATGCGTTAACCACAAGGCTGCTATGCACAGACGGAGCCCAAGATTAGGATGGAACTGTGGCCCGTCACAATATCACCACAGTGTTTACAAAGGACTTGACGTGGAGAATTCAACTACGTCAATAGCATTATGTAAAAGTAACGCATTTCCTTTATCAGAACAGCATACATTTCCTCTTTAAGACCATTAGTAAAGTCATTCCCCTGCACGTGATGAGGAACTACTGTGTGATCTTACAGAAGCACGGGTCCAGGACAACATTCCATGAACCATCAGTCTTCAGGGACTTGGGCCATTTTTATTTGTGACGGAATGTTTTGTGCTACTGTTAGTACTGCATTTTGCTTAGCCGTAAATTAAACTTCAACCTGAACATGAAGTCAGCATTCCCAATAACTTGGCTGTGAAAGCACAGCAAGCAGACCCATGCAGAAGCAATTTGGTCTAATTAATCTTATCCAAACTTGGTGGGGTCACCATTGACAAGATGCACTGGGGTTCAGAATGCCTGAAATCAAAACAGATCAATGTTAATCGTGAGGACAAAAGTTTGCCAGTTCATTGAGGTACCTGATGGGCAAAGAATTGGAAAGTGAAGTTCATCACGGATATGTACACTGAGACACCAGACAGTGAGGACTCTGGAACTTGGAGCAACAAGCAATCAGTTGGTGGAGCTTAGCAGATTAAGCAACATCTGTGGGTGTGGATAAAAATGCAAGGACTGTGTCATAGTTCATCCCGGGCAGCTGGCTCACTCTGATTTATGGACTGTTCCCTGGGGGACACCCACAGATGGACACTAAGTGCTTCTGCAAGATTGTCAGCTCAGTGAAAGACATCCTTTATCCTGCCGGAAACTTGTTGGTCTGCCAGCACCTCAAGATGTCCACAGACGAATGCTGCTGACTGGTTGCAGGAGAACCTGCTCAGAGCCACACTGAAACGTGGTGCAGCCACCACAAGGTCAGTGTACGGTTCTTCCAGCACTGGGTGAGAAAGCCCCTTGATTACCCCTTGATAGAGTAGTTGTGAACCACCCTGGGGGGGGCACGCGAGGGGCAATGATGCTGCTGTGGGTATTCAGGAATGTAATAGAACAAAACTGAGAGCTTTGACTGTGAATGAAGGAAGGAAAAGGCATTGCACAGTTTATTCTTGTAAATAATTTTTATTATGAATATAGTAAAAAAATCTGTGCGGGGGGAGGGAACTGTCGAGATTTCCAGTTGAAACCCTGCATCAGCTGCTTGCTTGTTGCTATAAATGGACACAAGCGTGCACGTGCTGGGCAGAAGGTTAGAGAGCCAAAGTCATTTCACTGATATAGTCTCCATGGAGTGTGGGGATAGGAGTCCAGATAGAAGAGGAAAAAGAATGATCAGTTTCATTTGTCACTGTACATCACTGGAACACATCAGTCGCGTAAACAGCCAGCACGCGTGCTGGGACAGCCCCAAAGGTGTCACCATGCCCATCACTTAATCACCCTAACCCAGGGGTCGGCAACCCGCGGCTCTTTCATCTCTGTGCTGCGGCTCCCCGTGGCTTTTGAAAATAAATGATGAGTATTTAATTAAAATGTTATTTCATTTTAAATGTCAAATGGGTTTTGTGGCTCCCAGTGTTTTCTTTTCTGTGGGAAACGGGTCCAAATGGCTCTTTCAGTGGTAAAGGTTGCCGACCCCTGCCCTAACCCATACACCTCTGGGGTGTGGATGGAGACCAGAGCACCCAGACGAGACTTATGCAGTCATGGGGAGAACATGCAAACTCCTTACAGACAGCGGCAAGAACTGAACCCCCATCTGCTGACATTGCAAAGAGTTACGCTAACCGCTACACCACCCTATGCCCAACCAATGTGCAATATACCAAAGTCCAATAGTTACACTTGGATGAAAATCTAACATCTGAGATAAAGAAACAGAAACTGCTGGAAACACTCAGTAGGTCAGGCAGGATTCTCAGAACCAGCTTCATTATCTGTGGGAAGAGAAGCTGTTAACGTTTCAGGTCAGGCATTGCTTAGCTGTATATCTGGCACAAAGTTATGAGGAGGACATAAGGAACTGAGGCATTTAAAACCAGAGGGTCCTGATTTGAGGCTTGGACGGGGTCAGAGGGAAAAAATTCACCCTGAGTGTGGTTGCAGCCTGGAACACAGCCTGAGAAGGTGGAGGCACAGACCCTCATGTTTAAAAAGTATCTGGATGAAAATTGTTAGGTCAGCAAAGGCACATGCTGGTAAAGGGGTACCCGATGTGCAATATAGACATTATCCATACACCACAGGTCAGGAGAGTGATGGGTCATGTCTTCACATCTGGATGAGAAAAGATCCAGCAACCCCCTCCAATGGTGTACACAATGTGAGTTACATTCAGAAAATGAACCATCTTCCGTTGTCTTGGCTGCTGTCACAGACCCTTCCAAATTCCTGACTCCTACCACCAAAGAGGACAATGGCATTAGCACATGGGAACACAACCTCCTGAGGGATCACACACCAATCTATCTGCCATAAGTGAAATTTCCTGGTGGCCAAATATTTTAGTTCCTATTTGCATCCTCACATATCGGTCCACGGCCTCCTCTTCTGTTAGAATGAGGTCATGCTCAGGGTGGAGGAACAACACTTTATATCCCATCTAGGCAGCCTCCAATCTGACAGCATGAACATTGATTTCTCCTTCCTGAATTTTTCCTTTTCTCCCTTCTTCTATTCCCCACTCTGGCACCTTACCTCTTCTCCTCACCTGCCTATCACCTCCCCCAGCATCCCCCCTTCCCTTTCTCCCATGGTCCACTCTCCTCTCCTATCAGATTCTTTCTTCTTCAGCCCTTTGTCTTTCCCACCCACCTGCCTTCATCCATCACCTAGCTATCCTCCTTCCCCTCCCCCTTTGTATTCCGGTATCTTTCCCTTTTCCTTTCCGGTCCTGATAAAGGGTCTCAGCCCAAAACATCAACTGTTTATTTGTTTCCATAGATGCAGTCTGACCTGCTGAGTTCCTCCAGCATTTTGTATGTCTCTCTTTGGAAATACAACGTTGTCTCTTCGATATTGTAGGGTGTAAATCATGGAGCTCCCTCCCCAATATCACTGTGGGTGTATCTACACTAAAATACACCGTGATTTCCCTTCAACCACTCCACTGGTGAACCAACTGGCTCAAACACCATCATCACAATTCAACAACACTTTATACTGAAAGAAGTTTTCTTCGCTCTCGTTTTGTTCTTTCTTGTAAAAGTGGAGCATAAGTTATGTTTTCTGGGTAGATGGGGTTCATCAGCTGTAGATAGAATGTCATCCACAAGGAGAAAAGCTCTGATCTCAAACCTTTGATACCTTGTGGCTATACTCACTCATTGGGAAGGCTTTGGGACTAAACACAGAGGAAATGTATGGAACAACAACACACACAAAATGCTGGTGGAACACAGCAGGACAGGCAGCATCTATAAGGAGAAGCACTGTCGACGTTTCGGGCCGAGACCCTTTGTCAGGACTAACCAAAAGGAAAGATAGTAAGAGATTTGAAAGTAGTGGGGAGAGGGGGAAATGCAAAATGATAGGAGAAGACCAGAGGGGGTGGGATGAAGCTAAGAGCTGGAAAGGTGATTGGCGAAAGTGATACAGAGATGGAGGAGGGAAAGGATCATGGGACGGGAGGCCTCAGGAGAAAGAAGGGGGGGGATCACCAGAGGGAGATGGAGAACAGGCAAACAACTAAATATGTCAGGGATGGGGTAAGAAGGGGAGGAGGGGCATTAACAGAAGTTAGAGAAGTCAATGTTCATGCCATCAGGTTGGAGGCTACCCAGCCGGTATATAAGGTGTTGTTCCTCCAACCTGAGTTTGGATTCATTTTGACAGTAGAGGAGGCCATGGATAGACATATCAGAATGGGAATGGGACGTGGAATTAAAATGTGTGGCCACTGGGAGATCCTGCTTTTTCTGGTGGACCGAGCGTAGGTGTTCAGCGAAACGGTCTCCCAGTCTGCGTCGGGTCTCACCAATATATAAAAGGCCACACCAGGAGCACCGGACACAGTATACCACACCAGCCGACTCACAGGTGAAGTGTCACCTCACCTGGAAGGACTGTCTGGGGCCCTGAATGGTGGAGAGGGAGGAAGTGTAAGGGCAGGTGTAGCACTTGTTCCGTTTACAAGGATAAGTGCCAGGAGGGAGATCGGTGGGAAGGGATGGGGGGGAAGAGTGGACAAGGGAGTCGCGTAGGGAGCGATCCCTGTGAAAAGCAGAAAGGAGGGGGAGGGAAAAATGTGTTTGGTAGTGGGATCCCGTTGGAGATAGCGGAAGTTACAGAGAATTATACGTTGGACCTGGAGGCTGGTGGGGTGGTAGGTAAGGACAAGGGGAACCCTATCCCGAGTGGGGTGGCGGGTGGATGGGGTGAGGGCAGATGTGCTGGAAATGGGAGAGATGCGTTTGAGAGCAGAGTTGATGGTGGACGAAGGGAAGCCCCTTTGTTTAAAAAAGGAAGACATCTCCTTCATCCTGGAATGAAAAGCCTCATCCTGAGAGCAGATCCGGTGAAGGCAGAGGAATTGTGAGAAGGAACTGTATGGAGCTGGAGTCCATAAGGCAGACCTATATCAAGCTCACACTGACCGTCAACTCTCATAATTCTGCTGCTGCCTATCACTCTGGATTCACCAGCTGTGTGGAGAAGGGAGCCTGCTACGTGGGCCACAGATTGCTCCCTATATCGTACAGCCCTGGATTAAGTACTTAGATAGGACACGACATCCATGGTCAACCACAACCAACAGAGGGCCTCAATTTAGTTTATATATGTGAATGCTGCTTATATGATGCCGTGTGCCCGTGATGTTTTTTGTTGCTCTTGTACAATAAACTCGACTTTGAGAAACTCTGCAGTGGTCCGAGAAGGTAGTTCATCCCCACCTTCTTGGGGCAGTTCGGGATGGACACTAGACTTTGGCCCAGCAGAACTACCAAGATCCCATAAATTAAATTTTAAAAGTGAAAACAGATACAGTCATAGCTTGTACCATGGGGTGACATGGTGGTGTAGCATTATTACAGCGCCACCAACCTGGGTTCAGTTCCTGCCACTGTCTGTAAAGAGCTTGTACATTCTCCCTATGGCCGTATGGGTCTCTAGGCACTCCGGTTTCCTCTCACATTAATTGGTCATGGGTGTAATCGGGCACTGAAGACTCCCTAGGCCGGAAGGGCCTGTGACATGTTGTATCTCTAAGTAAAATAAAATAAAGAATTTTAGAAAGTTTCACTCAGCAAGTTTTCTTCGCCTTATTCAGAACTGGTGAATCAGTGGAATATTGGAAAGTAATCATTTGCTGAATTTTACTGTAAGAATATCAGAGGAGGAGGAGGCAGAAGTTCGACACTCAGAACCCCTCTCCTGCTCTTCCACACCATAAGATCATGACTGATCAGTGCCTCTTCCTGCCCTGAAATTACATGCCCTGTTTCCCTTACTGTCTAACTATCAATGGACCGCTCAGATACATTTCGTGACTGAGGCTCCACAGCATGTTTGGGTAGAGAATTCCAAAGATTTGCTGTCCTCTGGGTAAATAATTCTTCTCTTCTCTCCAGTCCCAGTGGCCACACCATTTATTATGAGACCGTGAGCCCTGGTTCTGGACCCCATAGTCAAAACATCCTGACTGCCTCTACCCTGTCGAGACCCATAAGACCTTTAAGTTTCACCAAGGTGTCCTCTCGTTCTTCCAAACTCACATTCTGGCGCCAACAGAGCGTGCTCACAATGTTCAACAGAAGGAACACACACAAATGCCGAAAAGGACCGTGACTGTAACATATCTTTTGGTAATGGGACATCTACCACTAGTTGAACTTCCTCAGAACACTTGTGTAATGCTTGTGCATCAATGGTGTGACCACAGTAAATGATGATTGGTTCACTCTTATTGCACCATAATCTTCTAATCATTTTAACACTGTTTTTGAGATTTTGGAGATGTTCCTGGTCATCTTCACCGCCAGCAATGAAGTCATCTGGGTAACACTGAGTGCCTGGGCAGCCTTACAGCACCTGGTCCATAGCTTTCTGCCAGAGTGCAGATGCTATTTCAAAAATAAGCCTATTATAGTGAGAAAGCCTTTTATGAGCATTTATGGTGAGAAACTCTTTGGACCCTTCTTCCATCTCCATCTGAAGATGTCCACTTTGCTGAAGAGTGTCCTTCCAGAAGGGTTTGCAAAGATACTCTCTAGCCTAGGCATAGGGTAACGATCTACGTTCGGTACTGGGTTGATGGTGTCCTGAAAGACCCACTCTTCTTGGCGACTGGGACTACCGGCACTGCCCACGGGCTCCACTCAACCTTGGGAAGAATTCCTTCAACTCTCTGGCTACTTTATCATGGGTGATATAAGGAAGAGGATGGACTTTGTAAAATTTGCCTGTGCTACTTTCATTTAACACTATTTTACCCATAATATGCTTAAGTTTTCTGGTGCCAAACTTAAACACTGCTGTGGCATCATCCAGTACCTTTCTTAATTTCCTTTCAGTTGATTCTATTGCTAGGATTGAGGCATGCAAATGGTGGATGTGTCTCCACTAAGTTGTAATTCAAGGTGAGGTAGTAAACTGGCTTTGTGGGAGGAGACAGAGTGGTATTACATGGTTGCCTCTCTGACTGAAGGCCGTAGGGACTCTGACTAGTGGTGTACCGTAGGGATTGGTGCAGGGTCCATTGTTATTTCTCATGTATATCAGTGATCTGGATGATAATGTGCTTAGCTGGATTGGCAGATTTGCAGAAGACTGGGGGTGTAGTGGATGGTGAGGAAGGCTATCATGGCTGGCAGAGGGATCTGCACCGGCTGGAAAATGGCAGAGGGAATGTAATGCAGGCAAGTGCAAGGTGCTACACTTCAGCAGGACCAGCCAGGGTAGGTCTTACACAGTGAACGGTAGGGCACCGAGGAATGCGGCAGACCAAAGGGATCTGAGAATACATAGAAAATCTACAGCACTTTACAGGCCCTTCGGCCCACAATGTTGTGCCAGCCATGTAACCTACTCTAGAAGCTGCCTAGAATTTCCCTACCGTGTAGCCCTCTGTCTTTCTAAGCTCTAAGAATTTCTTAAAGGACCCTTTTGTAGTCACCTCTACCACCTTCACTGGCAATGTATTCCACGCACCCACCACTCTGTGTGAAAAACTTACACCTGACATTCCCCTTGTGCTTACTTCTAAGCACCTTAAATCTACACCCCCTCGTGTTAGCCACTTCAGCCCTGGGAAAAAGCCTCTGGCTATCCACACCATCAATGCCCCTCATCATCTTGTACACTTGAACTTAACCCTTTGATTGCTCTTTTCGGCACCTCCGGAATGGGGGACACGCACCTAAGTCCGATCAAACGCCGCATACTGTCTTTTGCCTCTCTTTTGGCCAGGCGTGCAAGTCTTGCTCAGGTGAAGGGATGCTGCCCCGCCCACTCACACTCAGTGGCTTGGGACATCATGTCCAGTCTACCGCTTGAGAAGATCCATTATTCAACTCTCAATTCGGACATAAAGTCGCAAAAGGTGTGGGGACCCTTTCTTGAACATTTTCAGAATTCCCAGCCAAACTAAAGGTTCATTCCTTCTCCCTTTCCTCTGCACATAACTCCCTGACTTTCAGCATTCGCCGGTAAAATTCTACAAACTCAGACCTGTAAACATACAACAGTTCATGTGTTAGGAAAATACACCCTCTCTATACCAATGCAGCTCTGTGGGGATAAAGGTTCTGTTTAACCCTTTTTACTAATGCAATGATGGCTTGGAGATGGGAATTGGGAGGGGTAAGTCGGGGCAGGGAGGCAACCAAAGCATGATTGTACTATGGGTGCATCTCTTTCACGCGTGTGAATTGTACATTTGTTATGCACTGCTCAAACCTCCTTTATACTATGCTTTCTTGACTTAAAAAACAATAAAAATATTACCGAGAAAAAAAAGCCGTTTAAGACAATGGTGTATTTGGAGTATTGTGTGCAGTTTTGGACACCTACTTACAGAAAAGATTGAAATAAGCTTGTACGGGTACAGAGAAAATTTACCAGGATGTTGCTGGGACTGGAGGACCTGAGTTATAGGGAAAGATTGAAGAGCTCAGGTTTATATTCCTCAGAATGGAGAAGATTGAGAAGAGATTTGATAGAGGTATACAAGATTATGAGGGGCATAGATAGGGTAAATGCAAGCAGGCTTTTTCCACTGAGATTGGGTGGCACTACAACTAGAGGTCATGGGTTAAGGGTGAAAGGTGAAAAGTTTAAGGGGAGCATGAGGGGAAACTTCTTCACTCGGAGGGTGGTGAGAGTGTGGAATGAGCTGCCGGCACAAGTGGCACATGCCAGTGCAATTTCAACATTTGAGAGAAGTTTGGATAGTAGGGATATGGAGGGCTATGGTCCCGGTTTCAGCATGGACTAGATGGGCTGAAGGTCCTATTTCTGAGCTGTACTTCCCTATGACTCTATGTTCTTAGTTGAATATCTAGAGTTCAGTATCTTATGGAATGACTGAAACAGCCCAGCCAGTTCCATCTTAATTAAGTTGCGGTTCACTTCTGATGTAAGCTATATTGCTTGTCTCTTGTCAGTTTTCCCTTTGTAAGTCTCAAGGCTACTCAGTCCTGTGTCACTCTCATCATTATCCGATTTTTCATCAATAGCATGCAGATTAGTGCTGTCTTTGAAACTACAGCTTGATTTTTAAATTCTTTTGCTCTTCCATTTACTTTTTTCTGCATGACGTACTCTTTCTTTGTCTCCTACTGTTGCATTTTCTGCCTTTCACCTTTAAACCTGCATTGGTCTGGTGTATGTGAGCCCCTGCCACAACAGTAATGCAATTTGTTCAGTCAGACAAGTTTCTGTTTAGACATTGTGATTTTGTTCACACCTGACTGAAACTCAATCGTGCCTCTGTCTGCTGTTTCCATTCATACAGCGATTTCAACTGCTCTTTTAAATATTAGCTGTGCTTCGGTTAGAAGCCAATTTGAATACTATGAACTGGTAACCCTCTATCTCCTCAGTTCAGCCATGTAAGCTGAAATGGACTCCCCATTCTTTTGATTCCACTTTTTAAACCTAAGGCCCATTGTGTTACAGAAAGATTCTAGCATTGATAAAGTAGTGGCTGATTGGTAGGAGGTAAAGAATGGAAATAAAGGGAGTCTTTGCTGCTTGACTGCTAGTGACTAGTTTTGTTCCACAGGGATCTGTGTTGGGACTGATTCTTATTTACAATAGACAATAGCCAGTAGGTGCAGGAGTAGGCCATTCGGCCCTTCTAGCCAGCACCACCATTCACTGTGATCATGGCTGATCATACACAATCAGTACCCTGTTCCTGCCCTCTCCTCATATCCCTTGACCCTGCTATCTATAAGAGCTCTATCTAACTCTCTCTTCAATGCATCCAGAGACTTGGCCTCCACTGCCTTCTGGGGCAGAGCATTCCACATATCCACCACTCTCTGGGTGAAAAAGTTTTTCCACATCTCTATTCTAAATGGCCTACCCCTTATTCTTAAACTGTGGCCTTTAGTTCTGGACATTATACATCAATAATTTTGATGATGGAATTGATGGGTTTGTTGCAAGGTTGGCAGATGATATGAAGATAGGTGGAGGGGCAGGTAGATTTGAGGAAGTAGAGAGGCTACATAAGGACTTACATAGATTAGGAGATTGGGCAAAGAAGTGGCAGATGGAATATAGTGTCAGGAAGTATATGGTCATGCACTTTGGTAGAAGAAATGAAAGGGTTGATTATTTTCTAAATGGAGAGAAATACAAAAAAACTGAGGTGTAAAGGGACTGGGAGTCCTTGTGTACTATTGCCTCAAGGTCAATTTGCAGGTTGAGTCTGTGGTGCGGAAGCCAAGTGTGATGTTAACATTTATTTCCAGAGGACTAAAACATAAAAACAAGGATATAGTGTTGAGACTTTATAAAGCTGGTGAGGACTCAGATGGAGTATTGTGAGCATTTTTGGCCCTTTATCTTTAAAAGGATGTGCTGAAACTGGAGAGGGTTCAAAGGTGGTTCATGAAAATGATTTCAATATTGAACAGTTTGTCATATGAAGAGCATTTGATAGCTCTAGACCTTTATTCACTAGAATTCAGAAGAATGAGGGGTGATCTCATTGAAAGCTATTGAATGGTGAAAGGCCTTGACAGAGTGGATGTAGTGAGGATGTTTTCTATGGTTGGAGAGTCTAAGACTAGAGGAGAGCCTCAGAAAAGAGGGATATCCTTTTAGAATGGAGATGAGGAGGAACTTCTGGAGCCAGAGAGTGATGAATCTGTGGAATTTGTTGCCACAGTCAGCTGTGGAGGCCACATCTTTATGTATATTTAAGGCAGAGGTTCATAGATTCTTGATTGGTCTAGGCATAAAGGGATAAAGGAGGTGGGGGCAAGAGATTGGGGCTGAGAGGGAAAATGGATTAGCCATGATGAAATGGCAGAGCAAATGATGGTCTTATGGTCCTGTAAATATTCCTGCATTACTTTCACAATACCAGGTGTCATTTTGGCTGGTTTGGTTGGAGCAGTCAAACTTCCAAGCAAACTGTATGCCTTTCCACCCATTACACTCTTATAACACTGGCACTCGCATTTCATTGACTATTTCATTTGCTTCAAAACTACATCTCAATCCATTCAGTATATATCACCCAGTTATCTGTTGTGGAATTAAACATATCTATCTTTCTAATGTAGCCAGCTATTTCTGCTTTTTCTTATTTATTACTATCATCCAGTACTAACTGTTTATGAACCCATTAATTTCATCTATTTTCGGCCTTTCTTTTAACGCACGCTGTGTTTTTTTGTTTTAACTCAACAGTCTCTCTCCTTTCTTCTAAAGAAAAGAGCTCAGAGAGTTCTCCACTTCGGAATTAGTGAGTTTTGGGGTAGGTACAGACAAAAGGCTGGCGAGTCTTTGGTAGTGTGGTTATTGAGGATATGGGATGAGAGGGATACCGGAGTAAGCCTTTTTTAATTGAGAAATGGTTGCCTTAGGGAACCAATCATCCCAACATGTGATCAATAATGATCTTAGAACACTGTTTGTTTCCCCCCTCACTCTGGGTTCACTCTGGCTGCAATTAAACTTGGGTATCCCACTCTTACTGAATGGAATTTAAACCCGCAAGCGGAACAGAACACTGTAGAGGAGGGTACTAAAGTTCTATGTCAGTGGGCTCTAGTCACAGAAATATACTGCAATAGTGGTAGCCCACCACAGAATATAGAATTAACTTCTGGAATAATAGGACACAATGATTATGGGGGCAGTTTTCCCAATAAAAGGGATAGTGCTGTCTTTAATAGTATCAGCTGTTGGTCATCCTATAAGTACAGCAATTCAATTATCACTAGGTTTAGAGTACATAGAAGAGGGTACCCGTAGTCAGGTGTGAAAGTTAAATAAGCAGACGGGAAGTGGGGGAATCCAACATGTTCCATAAAATATGCTTTTAGTGTCGCTTAAAACTGGGGCAGGTAAATGGGATCCCCATCCCCACCCTCTATGCAATGTGGAGGAAATACCGTCTGGGGCAGCAAGAAAGGGAGCTGGTTCATGGCGAGGGGTCATTCTTCAAGTCCTCTCTCGATAATGGTTCCTTTTGTCCTCTTCCAGATCCTGCTTTCCATTCAGGATTCCCTGCAAAAGGGACGTGGCTAATGTTTGCTGGCAGTAGCAGTGGGAATCCGGGAAGGGGGACTGGCGGTAAGAGGACAGTGGTTAGAACATTTGTGTCTCATCGTTGTAGGGAAGCGGTCATTCAAGATGCCTCTGATATCGATCCCTTTGACGAGGAAAATAATGTTGCGGAGGATTATCTGGCTTCTTGGGTTTTGGCAATCTGTTTTAGGGGAGCTGGGAGGGAGTAATCTATTTCAGCCAACTTCAACCCAGAGTATACTAACAGCCTGAAGGGACTTGAGCCTCAATAGCCCTGGTGGTGCAAGTGCTTTAGGGGCTGGTATTTCCCCCACATACCATTTGTTTAATTGGAAGGTCCTGGCTTCCCCATCTGGTGGGGAGAGTTGGTGTAGGGGGCATGTTGAGTACAAATACAAGGTGCAAGTGTACTCTCAGGAACAATACCCTGAGATAGCTATGTCTATGCCAAATGAAGTAGGGCACTTGCCGGGCTCTGAATGGCACTTACGGGATATGCAACTCCTAGGCCCTCCCCGTGGTTCCCACAGAGTAGTGTGGTTGATAATTAGCTTTGTAGTTTCTCTAACTTGGGGAACATGAATGGCTGGTTCAAATATTTACAGTTTGTAAACAAAAGATTAATATACTTATTCACAGTCAGTGTTTTCTGTCTCACCCACCAGATCCACAAACTTCATTCAACATTACACCTCCTCTGGAGCCACTCCAATGCCAGCACATCCTTCCTTAGATAATGGGTCCAGCTGAGTTCCTCCAGTGTTCTGCTTCGGATCACAGAATCTGCAGTCCCTCGTGTCTCATGTTGCTGATTTGAACAAGCTCTTTCTGTTAATTGACTGCAACTTCCTCCCCAAACCTACATTGTATGTTCATAGCCCTCCCAAGTGTTGAGACTGTGAAAGCTGCTACTAAAATAAAGTTCCCTTCTGTGGTGTATCCGCTGAGCAGTGGCTGGGAGATCATAAACACAAGAGATTTTGTAGATGCTGGAAATCCAGGGTAATACACACAAAACATTGCAGGAACATTTACGGAGAGGAATGCACAGATGATGTTTCAGGCCAAGACCCCGATGGTGATTAATGCACCATCAATAACTCTCGGAGACGTGAGTCGAGGTAGACTTTTATTCGCTGGAAGAACGCACCATCAGCAGCAAGAGATCCCCACAAGACAACCTGGAGACTGAGGGAGGAGCAGTGCCTCCAATCGCCTTTATACAGGGGTCTGTGGGAGGGGCCACAGGAGCAGTCAGCGGGGGGGGCGTGTCCAGACAGGTATATGTAGTTCACCACATTCACCCCACCCCTTTGTTTTAAAAGAGAGTCCCCATGGGGCAAAGTTTCTTACAAGTATATTTACAGGTTAAGTCTATCAGGTGGTCGAATCAGTCGCTGCGATCTACGTAGCACCAGCTGTGATTGCACAGGTGCCGGTGGTTCTGCTGGTTCCGGCCTGACTTGAATTGTCAGCCCAATAGGCGTCAGTGATCCCTCATGCGTGTGCGAGGCACCCAGTATGGGAGTGTCGTGAGGAGTCTGTGTAGGGCTTGGTGTGCGCGGTGTCAGGTGGGTATACACCTCGGTGGGTACAGGGTTCATAGTTACCGTGGAGTGTTCGGGGTAGCGGTCTGCTACTCCTGCAGGCGCCAGGTCACGGACGGAGACCGTGTCCTCCCACCCATCAGGTAAGACCACGTAGGCATACTGGGGGTTCGCATGAAGTAGGTGAACCCTCTCGACCAGCGGGGAGTATTTATTGCTCCTCACATGTTTCCGGAGCAGCACTGGCCCTGGGGACGTCAGCCAAGCCGGTAGGGTGGTCCCAGTGACAGACTTCCTGGGAAAAGAAAAGAGTCGCTCACGAGGGGTGGCATTGGTGGACGTACATAACAGAGAGTGGATGGAGTGGAGTGCCTCGGGGAGGACCTCCTGCCATCGAGAGACCGGCAACCCCTTTGACCTAAGGGCTAACAGTGTGGCCTTCCACACGGTGGCATTCTCCCTCTCCACCTGTCCATTCCCCTGGGGATTATAGCTCGTGGTCCTACTAGTAGCAATGCCCCTAGCCAGCCGGCACTGGCGCAGCTCGTCACTCATAAAGGAGGACCCTCTATCACTGTGGATATAGCAGGGATATCTGAACAGAGTGAAGAACTGGCGAAGGGCTTTTATGACGGACGTGGCAGTGGTGTCGGGGCAGGGGATGGCAAAGGGGAACTGTGAGAACTCGTCGATAATGTTGAGAAAATAGACATTGTGGTCGGTGGAGGGAAGGGGGCCCTTAAAGTCAACACTCAGTCGCTCAAAGGGGCAGGTGGCCTTGACAAGTTGCACCTTTTCAGGACGGTAGAAGTGCGGTTTGCACTCAGCGCAGACTTGGCAGTCCCTGGTCATCATCCTGATGTCCTCAAGGGAGTATGGCAGGTTCCAGGCTTTCACAAAATGGCAAAATCGGGTGACCCCCGGGTGGCAAAGATCTGCATGGAGGGCATATAGCTGGTCGAGCTGTGTGCTGGCACACCCTCCCCGGGATAGGGCATCAGGGGGCTCATTGAGCCTTCCAGGCCGGTACAGGATATCGTAGTTGTAGGTGGAGAGTTCTATTCTCCACCACAAAATTTTATCATTTTTGATTTTGCCCCGCTGTTGGTTGCTGAACATGAACGCAACCGAGCGCTGGTCGATCAGCAAAGTGAACCTTTTGCCAGTGAGATAGAGCCTCCAGTGCCTAATAGCTTCCACTATGGCCTGGGCTTCTTTCTCCACCGCGGAGTGCCGAATTTCAGGGCCTTGAAGGGTACGAGAGAAGAATGCTACTGGCCTACCTGCCTGATTGAGGGTAGCAGCCAGCGCGAAGTCGGAGGCGTCACTCTCTACTTGGAAGGGAATGGTCTCGTCTACCGCATGCATCGTTGCTTTGGCAATGTCCTCTTTAATGTGGCTGAAGGCTGCGCAGGCCTCGGCTGAGAGGGGAAATGCAGTGGACTTGACCAGGGGGTGGGCCTTGTCTGTGTAATGGGGGACCCATTGGGCATAGTAGGGAAAGAAGCCCAGGCACTGTCTGAGGGTGGTGGGAATTCTAACAGGGGGCGCATACGGTCGGGATCAGGCCAATGACCCCGTTCTCCACGACATAACCAAGGATAGCGAGTCGGGTGGTTCCGAACACACACTTGTCCCTATTATAAGTAAGGTTCAGGGCTTTGGCCACTTGGAAAAATCGTTGGAGGTTGGTGGTGTGATCCGGCCAGTTGTGACCGCAGATGGTGACATTATCCGGATATGGAAATATGGCCTTCAGTTGACACAGACAGACAGGTATAGGCAGTTCACCACAGTGATCAGATCAGAGCCCTGGTGAAGGATTTTGGCCAGCGTTCTGCGTATGTGTTAACTGGGCGACCAGCCAGCAGAACATGGATGCTATCAGTCACAATGAACGCAGTGACTACAGAGAACCAACATGACCCAATGGCTGTCAATCTCATAGGATTCTTCCTTGTAACATTTTAGAGTCTTCTTACCACTACCTCCCACCCATCATCGTCTCTACTCCAAGCTCACAGCATGTTGTAGCTGCATTTCCTGGATGACTTGCAGTTTTGAACAAAAAATGCTTCCTTTTCCTTCCTTTAATGGAACCAGCAGCTTATCAGCAGTAACAGAGGTTAGTGGTTAACGTTTGTGGCAGTGACCATAGAGGTTCCACAAAACTCAGTACAGACAGCATTGAACAGTACAGCAAGAACAGCCCAGTCTCTGTGCTGCCGAACCTTGCCCAGCAGTTAGCATAACATGTTACAACTCCAGTTTAAAGATTGGGCTTCAATTTCTGCTGCTGTCTGCAAGGAGATTCTAAGTTCTCCCCATGACCTCTGGCTGCTCTGATTATTCCCCACATTCCAAAGACGTGTGGGTTAATTGTGGGCATGCCACGTTGGTACCAGAAGCATGGTAACCCTTTGGGCTGCCCAGCACAGTCCTCACTGATTTGATGTAAACATTGCATTTCACTGTACTTTTCAATGTACATGGGACAAAAAAAGCTAATAATTTCTCTTTTTCCTCTGTCTACCTGCACCTGGTCTGCATTCCTCCATTCCTCTCTGTTGATCAGTCTGTCTAAATGTCTTAAACATTGCTGTCTTAACTGCTTCGACCAGCTCCCCATGCATCGTACTCCAGACACTTACTACTCTGTGGAACATAAATATTCCCTTCTCGTACTTTAAAGTGATGCTCTCCAGTATTTCACATTTGCCTTCTGGGAGAAAGACTCAGACATTTACCCTATTTATGCCTCTCATCATTTTTATGTATTTTTAGAAGATCACCCTCTGACACCAGAGAAAACAATCCAAATTTGTCCAATTTCTTATAGTTAATACTCTCCAATCTGGGCAAGCTCTCCCTAAAGCCTCCACGCCCTTTCTAAATGCTGTGACCAGAAATGCACACAATACTCCAAGTGTGGCCTAAGGAACGTTTCAGACAGCTGCATTGTGACTTGCCAAGTTTTATACACAGCACCCTGACAAATGAAGGCAAATGTTATGTGCCTGCTTTACTACTATAACTACTTGCTTTATGAAGGTAAAGGCAGCAAATGCAATGTTGGCATTTATTTCAAGGGGAATAGAACATAAAAGCAAGATCATGCTGAGTCTTCATAAGACACTTTTCAGAGTCTCTTGGAATATTGTCAACAGTTTTTGGACCCTACCTCAGAAAGGATGTGTTGTCATTTGAGAGTCCAGAGGTGGTTCACAAAGATGATTCTGGGAATGAAGGGGTTAACATATGAGGAGCATTTGGTAGCTTTGAGTCTGTACTCACTGGAATTTAGAAGAATGCAGGGCGGGGGATCTCTTTGAAACCTACCGAATGATAGGGTGGATGTGGAGAGGATGTTTCCAGTGGTAGGGATATCCAGAACTCAAGAAGACAGCCTCAAAATTGAGGAGTGACCCTTTAGAACAGAGGTAAGGAGGAATTTTATTAACCAGAGAGTAGTAAATCTGTGGAATGCTCTGCCATAGACTACAGTGAAGGTCAAATCCATGTGTACATTTAAGGTAGAAGTTGATCATTTCCTGATCGGTCGAGGATATGGTGAGAAGGCAGGTGTATGGGGTTGAGTGGGATCCGGGATCAGCCATGATGGAATGATAGAGCAGACTCGATGGGCTGAATGGCCTAATTCTGCTCCTGTGTCTTATGACTTTCAGGGAGCCAAAATCCTTCATACATCAATTCTCCTAGGTATCCTGCTATTTGCTGTTACTTTTCTGAAGGCAACAAACACCCTTCACTTGTCCATTAGCCACCCCCTGCCCACATAAAAAGCTGGAGAAATTCAGCAAATATGACGGGAAATAAACAAGCATCTTGTACCAAAGAGTCAGCTGTTTACTGAATTGAAACTGAATCTACCATTTCTGCCTAACTAGTCCACTATTTGAACTGCCAACTTTCATCAACCTGCACCCAGAGGCAGCTCTTCAGCTATTCCTTTCAGAACACTGTGGTGCAGTCCATCTGACCCATCTACCTTCAGAACTTTGTTTCCCAAACACCTTAGTAATCGCAACACTCACTTCTACCCCGACACTCACATTTCTGACAGTCTGCTGATGTCTTCCACAGTGAAGACCAATGCAAAATACTTATTCAGTTCATCCACCATTTCTGTCTACTGGTAGTACTGTCCGCACTGCTACCTCTCCAGTGTCATTTTTCCGGCAGTCCAATGTCCATTCTCATCTGTCTTTTACTCTATCTGAAAAACTTTTTGTATCCTCTTTTATATTAGTGGCCATCTTATCTTCATATCTCATCTCTTTCCTCATAGCTTTATTAATTGCCTTCTGTTGGGTTTTATAAGCTTCTCAGTTCTCTAACTTACCACTAATTTTTGCTATATATTATATGTCCTCTTTACTTACCCTTGTCAGCCAGTTGCCTCATCCTACCTTTAGACTACTTCTTCATATTTGGGACACATCTTTCCTGTGCCTTTCAAATTCCTCCTAGAAACACTAGCCACTGCTGTTCTGCCACAAACCCAACTAGTTATATACCTAATTTTCAAAGTTCAAAGTACATTTATTACCAAAGTATGTATAGTATATACAACCTTGAGATTCGTCTCCTTACAGGCAACCACAAAACAAAGGATCAGAATAGAAACCATTAAGAAAATGATCTAGCACCTAATGTGCAGAGGGAAAAATTGTGCATATAACAAAAGCAAGTAACATTCAGAACTGAAGTTCATGAAACCAGTCATCGCTGCTGCAGATCCAAGGAGCCCGTTACTTGCAGTTGCAAGCCACAGCCTCAGTTCAACACAGAGACACGTAACTCTTGCTGAACTCCAGCCCATTGCTCACTAACCTTTTCTATCTGGAGCCAAACCTCAAGTTCTTCCTTGCTCTTGGACCCAGGCACAGGCCCCCTTGCTTGACTTGCCTCTGCCACATCAGAGCAACTCCAAGTCCACTATAGCAATAGCACAACATTGGCCCATTCTCCACTCTTGGGCCTGGGTCCTGCCACCTTGATTCCGACCATATCTGCCACACTGCAATCACTCTGTGCCTTCGAGACTTCAGTTCACACTGCAAAAAATGCCAGGTTATATGGGTGGTTAAAAAGCTCAACTCCAAAAGTGAAGTAACAGGCCATTGATCGCAGTGATCATATCTAAGAAAGGTGTGATTAATACAGGAATTTATAACTTCGCTCATTTTGTTTGCTGCCAGCAAGTCATTGCTGCGCTTCATCAATGCCATCTTAAAACAAAAGATTCTCCTCCTGAAACTGCAGGGTAAATTCTGTCATAGCATGATCACTGTCTTCTAAAGGTTCCTTTACCTTAAACTCCTTAATCAGATCTGGGTCATTACGTAACATCCAATCCAGATTTACTGTTCCTCTAGTGGGCCCAATCACAAGCTGCACTAAAAAAAAATCTATCTTATAGGCATTCTACAAAGGCTCTGTCTTGGGATCCAGCACCAACCTGATTTTCCCAGTCCACCTGCATATTGAAATCCTCCCATGATTTTCACAACATTGTTTTTTTTTACATAAACATTCAGTAGATGCTAGAAATCCAAAGGAATACAAAATGCAGGAGAAACTCAGCAAGTCAGGCAGCATCTATGGAAACGAATAAACAGTCAAGCTTTCAGGCTAAGACCCTTCATCAGGAAGAGGAAAGATGCCAGAATAATAAGGTGGGGGAGGAAAAGGAGGAGAGCTAGAAGCTGATAGGTGAATCCGGGCAAGTATGAAAGATAAAGGGCTGGAGAGGAAGGAATCTGACAGAAGAGTGCAAGAGGAGGGGCACCAGGTGGATGAGAAGAAGTATTATACTTATTTCTTACAATAGACAATAGGTGCAGAAGTAGACCATTCAGCCCTTCAAGCCTGCACCACAGGCTTACACTCTCCTTACATCCAAGGGAGTAAAAAATCTTTTATGTTGCGACTCCATCACAATGTACAAGCAATAAAGAGGGGAAATGTGGGAGGAGGTAAGAGGCCATAGCGCAAAATTGAAAAGGGGAAAAGGGAAAAAAATTACCAGAAGGGGACATCAATATTTCTGCTATCAGGTTGGAGGCTACCTACGAGGTGTGCTCCTCCATCCTGAAAGTGGCCTCATCGTGCCACAAGAAGACTGACACATTGGAATGGGAATTAAAATGTTTGGTCACCAGGAACCTTTATACATGCCTTTTCTCTCTCTCTGTAATTTGTAGTCTACATCCTGGCTACTGTTTGGAGGTCTGTATAGAACTCTATAGCCGGGTCCTTTTACTCTTGCTGTTTCTTTACCCTACCCACAAAGATTCTACACCTTCATCTCTAAGGATTTGATTTCATGTTTTTCCAACAGAGCTACCTCTACCTACTGCCTATCTGGCCAAGTTCCTCCAGCATTTTCCGTGTGCAGCTGAAGACTTCCAACATCTACAACATCTTGTGTTAATAGACAAGGGTGCTTAAGGAATAAACATAACAATACAACTTCTCTCAGAAATGTAGTCAGAAATCTTCAGATTTCTTTCAGAAAGTACACCAAGAGTCAAGCTGACTTGTAGGACTCCTGCACATGCTGGGAAGTGGGATTAGTTGCAAAATTTTACACTTTCATAATGTCACAAATGTCTATGCTTGATTCCCACGTCAACCACAGTTGCACAACTGAAGGGTTTGCTTGTAATTTTCATACAATTTTTCCTCAAGGCTATCATAGCCGGGGTGGTAGTGCGGATAAGCTCCCACTACCAATTAAATGCTCCCAATGGCGTGCGTCTCAAATAACCTCTCAACAACCGAGTCCGGTTCCTGGTCTTAAAGTGTGGCTCAGCTAATAAACCTGCTGGGACCATTTCTACTGACAGGAGAAAGGACAAAGGTAGATTACTGGTGCCTTAAAACCAGTCGCTCTAGAGCTCTTCATCTACGAGAAGGAAAACTCAGATCTCAAACCTCCACTGCCTGGCAGCTATACCCACTCATGGGGAAGGCTTCAGGAGTAAAACCCGCCCCCACCCCCCCCCCCCCCCCGAGGTCAAAGCTGGAGCTGAAGTCCCTAATGCAGTCCATTGAGTTCAACATTGACCAACAACTCCTGCAATGCCACAGGTGCCAAACAGCATCTGTCTCTGCCGTTCCTTTGGATTCACCAGCTGAGTGAAGGGGGGGGGGGGGGCGGCCTGCTGCATGGGTAATAGTTTACTCTCCATATCGTTCTACCCTGGCTTGCATAAAGGTCACGAAGGGTCTCAGCCTGAAATGTCGACAGTGCTCCCTATAGATGCTGCCTGGCCTGCTGTGTTCCACTGGCATTTTGTGTGTGTTGTTTGAATTTCCACCATCTGCAGATTTCTTCGTGTATGCATAAAGGTTTCAGCATATTTAGACTGTAAAAGGGTCTTGATTTTTCAATGAAGTTCAGAGGTGGTAAGAATAGTACTTCATCCACAAATTTCACCCTTACACTCCACTTCAACCTCCGTCTGAAAGTCAAGGATGTGGCACAGCCCATCCAGAGCGTACCATTTCTGAACAGAGAGCAGTAGAGCACAGGAACAGGCCTGTACCCACTATGATGCCAATTTAGGGTGGCCTGGTAGAATAAGGCTTTACAGTGCCAGCAATCAGGGTTCAATTCACACCATTGGCAGGAATTCCGTACTTCCTCCCGGTGACTGTGTGGTTTCTTCCAGGTGCTCCAGTTTACTCCCAATTTCCAAAGGTATACAGGTTGGGGAGGGCAAGTTGTGGCCGTGCTTCTTTGGCACTGGTGGAATGGGAACACTTGGGAGTTGACCCCAGCACTGTGTTAGCTGTTGATGAAAATGACACATGTCACTGTATGTGTCAATGTACAAGTGACAAATAAATCCTGTTATGAACTAACCCCGTGTACCCGCTATGCTCCATATCACTGTATGTTGGTGTATGTGTACATGCCTCTTCAATGTTGCTATCCTATCTGCTTCCTCAGCCCCTCCCAGGCAACTATCATACCCCCCCAGGCCCCCCCCCCCCTTCACTCAGCTGGTGAATCCAAAGGAACGGCAAAGACAGATGCTGTTTGGCACCTGTGGCATTGCAGGAGTTGTTAGTCAATGTTGAACTCAATGGACTGCATTAGGGACTTCAGCTGCAGCTTTGACCTCGGGGGGTATGCCACGGTGGTGTAGCTGTTTGCATAATGCTATCACGGCTTCAGAGGCTCCTTCAGTAAGTAGTCTGTATGTCTTGTGGGTGCTCTGCTTTCTTGCCATAGTCCAAAGACATATCAATTAAAAGGTTATCTGGTCATTGTAAATTGTCCAGTGATTAGGCTAGGGTTAATCAGGATTCACTGGGCGGCGTGACCAAAAGACCCAGAAGGACCTAGTCCACGCTGTAGCTCAATTTATAAATAAATATGCATTAGGACCTGAAGTATCTCAGCCCAAATGATTGACTTTTATTCCTCAATTTTTCCAGCTTTCTGCGTGTTGCTTGGATTTCCAGCAGAATCTCGAGTTTACCATTCCAGAAATGCTTTATTATGTTTTATGACAAGAACCAGTCAAATAACAGATGGAAATTAAACCAGCAATACAATTTTTAATGCAATATAAATTAAACATGCACTTCCAGTATTTGTCCAGTAATGGTTTATAAATACATAATGAAAATACAAAGAGGGAGTGGGATGACGTTCTTTAAAAAGATAGCTTTGTAAACAATAAAGATTTGAGTGTAATGAAAATCAGAAGAGGCGATTTCAAATTTTGAAATGAAAGGCTGTAGCTCACTGTTTAATGAGGAATAGAATACTGAGTCACAGGCAGGTGTGTGGCCAGTTCAGTCAGCTCAGTGCCCCAGGAAGTGAGGTGACTCAGTGATAGGATAATAATCTGCAAGAAATAAGAATCCTGTTAAACCTGCATCACTGAGGCTCCACAATGCAGTTTCTCTCCTTGAGCACTGAAAGGCTGGACTCACTCAAATGTTAAATGCAGTGCACAGAAGTGAGAGACTGGAATTTTCAAAACTTTGCCATCTGAACTGAATGGAGGAACCTGGAAAAAGTGGAGGTTGACAAGCAACATCCAGGCAACACCTCCTTCAATGTTGCAGATCTTGACCCCAATATAATAGTGATTTAATGGCCAATTTTGAACAGAAATCTTTGTTGATGGACAAAGAAATGTAGAGGAGACCAAGCTATACCAGAATTAGCAGGTCCTGAAACAGGAAAGCAGCAGCTATAATAATCAACCTCAAGTTTCATTGTTCCACCTTCAGCCATTTGATGAGGCAAGGCAAGGCACTGGAACTCCCTCCCTGTCCGCCCCTTCATACGCTTAAACTTGTCCATCACCCTTTGTGGCTCAAAATTAAAGTTTTATTTGATAATCCTTCCTGTTTTTTCAAAGTGCAGGATGTTAAGGACACTCTATAAATATGATTAGATGTTGAAAGGAGAATCCACAGGCAAAGCCTCATCCTATTTAACTGTTTTCTTGAAGAGGGGTGCTCTGATCCTAGGAACTTGTGTAAAGAAATCTCAAAAGATCCTATTTTTTAAAAACCCTGCATAACACACGAGCTCCACTTGTTAAAATCCCACTCTACGACCACTCCCTCCCTCAGCATTGAATCAGTGTTCAATCCTCAAGGTAGAACTTACCGCCACAAACAAAAATGCATAAAGAAGTATTCATTTCAGGCACATTGCATTTACTATTCAATTTACAGATAATGGGCATTAACAAGATGGGGACTTCCCCAAACAAGATGAGCAGCCCCAGTTATTTACAATGGCTGAACTACCATCAAAAATCAGCAGGATCAATTTGTGAGATTTCAGTGGAGATGCAAAATGAGATACATTTCCAACAGTGAGATTCTAAACTTCACCTGGGAAGAAGAAAGTTGAAATAAAGACATTTGATAATGCGTCACTTTGCCCAGTGATAACTCAAACTTTGCTTCATGTCAATTCTCCCATAAGACAAAAGATCAGAATTAGACGAGTCTGCTCCGCCATTCCCTCTTAGCCTCATTCTCCTGCCTTCGCATAACCTTTGACACTCTTACTAATCAACCTCTGCAACCAGGCCTAATGTGGAAGTGAAGCACTCAAGTTATGGGGAAGGCAGTTGGGAATGGTGTTGGGAATGGTGAAGTACTGTGTTTGTCATTCACTTCCATAAGATACAGGAGAAGATTCAGGTCATTTGGCTGGCCATGCATGCTTCACTATTCAATCCCTTTTGTGTTTTTGGGGGATACATAATACAAATGGTAGAGTGCCACATTATTATTTTGCTTTACTATGACTCTCATTCTCCCATAGTACACCTAGCCACCAATGAATTTGGTTTTAAAATGAAGCTTGGCATCCCTATATGCCTGACACTCAGCTTCTTTGCAACAGCATCTCACGGCTACTGACCAGGGTTACACAGCGGCTGACCTGAGGCAACAGAGCACGTGTTGGGGAGCAGAATACAGGAGAAACAAAATTCTCAAGTTTCTGTTCAATAAGATTTTTTTTTTAACCTCCAGTTATCTGCTAAACTGAACTTTGACTCTGTAGTCTGCACCCAGGAATGATGTTTCAGCGAAGAACAGCTCTTAATGCGACTCAGTTAAGACACGGAAATAAATCAGTACCAAAGACACAGATCCACCCTCAGCACCAAATACAGTGCCTGCATTTAACAATTAGATTTGTAAAAATCCTTAATAATAAAAATTGGTATTTCTCACAGATAATGTCAACTTATTTAAAATATTCCAGAATTCAAAACATTTTAAAAGTTATCATAAAGGGATTAACTAAAATGTCAAACATCTTCTCCCCCTGCCCCCACCTGCATCCACACCCACAGAATGCACTCTGCACCCACTCAAAACACATGAGCAACCAGCTTGAGCAGTGGAATCTACTGGCGGGGAAAATTTCAGAGCAACATTATGGTGAAGGCTCCTCAGGTTAAATGCTGTGCTCAATGGATTTAAGACCTGAGAATGAGTCTTCTCTAACCCTGTGATCTCGAGATGGGCTTATTCAGAAGCTTGTTGCCCAAATCTTGAAATGGGACTTGTGTAGTCTGCAAGCTCAACAGCATGCCATGTCTCCAGTGTTACTGACCAGCTCGGATGGAGTTCTCACTAGCTACAGAATAGAATTGCAATGGAACAGAGCCCATAGTCTCACCATAAACACTCTGAAAATCTTTTTCTACTCAACTCCACCCGTTTAAAATTCAACTTCAGCTTACAGGTTAGTTTTCTTTCAATAAAACTTAATAAAAAATTAAACATGTTATTACAAATTTACACTATCCATAAAATGTTTCACTATGAACTCTAAGAATACTTGTCTCGGGCAATTTCACCTAGCTTGCACTAAGTACGGACTCCGACTGCCCTGCCCTTGGCCTCAACACTCAGACAGCAGGCCACTAACAACTCCCCTGAACTTGTCTGGAGTAGGGGAAAGGTGTAAAGCAATAGGAAATGTGAATCCATTGCATCACAGCATGTCACAGACAAGGCAAACTGAGCAAGAACAGGAAAATATTTCAAATGCATATACATGTGATTGACCTCTGAGTGGTTTTCGGAACAGTTTTACAGCTTTTAAAAAAATATATTATGCAAACCTAGGAATTAAAATCAGAGATAGCTCTGCATCTCTCCAGTGTTTCCTCTTCAGTTGCAGATTAAAGAAAGTTCACTGACTCAGCCAGTTGTCCTGAAGCCCCAAAATGCCTGGTTGTTGCCAGTCGTCGTCACTGCAGCTTAAAGTTCAAATCGCAGTCTTGCCTCTCACTTCACCCGAGGTCAGAGGCTCAGTGCCATGCTCAGGAGCGACACCTTCACAACTTGGCCGCAGCACACAGAACCCCCGCAGATCACAGGCACACCCTTGACCTGGGTTTGTTCACCCATGTTTAAACCCACTCAGTTCTTCCCCCAACCCTCCCATTTCCAGTGAGCACCCCTTCCACATCCTCCCAGGTGTGCTTGTGTTCCTGGCTAACGCAGCGAACATCACTCCTGCCTAGAGGTGAGAAAAATACTACCCAAGACAAGAAGCACTCCCTGTGCAGAGACTGTGCATTGTTCAAAAGACCAGCTGTGAACGGAATGCCCAAGAGGGCTGCCACAATGAGTCACTCCTTCACCATCGCGCTGATGATATTGATGAGGTTATCAAGTCCCCACAGGTAGCCGTCCTCCCGGTTACCCTCCACCCAGGCTACCCTGTGGTTCAGTGTCTCTTGATCGGGTAACAGTACTGTCTTCCCAAAGTCGATCATCCAAACTTTGGCCATCCCCGAGTCATCATGGACAAACAAAAGGGAACTTCCCACCACCTGGAAACAAGAGGACAAAAAAATTCCTCAAAATCAGTCAGAAGTTCCTCAAATGGGTGCCACAGTAACGTAGCAGTTAGTGCCACACCATTACCGCTCAGAGTTCACCTGTAAGGAGCCTGCACGTCTTCCCCGTGGAATGCGTGGGTTTCCTCCCACCATCCAAAGGTTAATTAGCCATTGTAAACAGTCCCATGATTAGGTTAGGTTAAATTGGGGATTGTTGGACAGGCAGTAGGACCAGAAGGGTCTATTCTGTATCTCTAAATAAAATAAATAAACTCCACACTTCAGTGCTGTCATTTACTTACAGCTAAATCACCTGCAACAGTGTAGAATGGTCTCAGTTTTAAGAGCCAATAAAATGGAAGAGTGAAGTAGTCACTAGAGTCAGTATTTAGCAATGAAGAGAGCTCAGCTGTCCCAGACAGTTAAGTTTATGTTATGTATTGCAGGGCAAGGATAACAACAGCGTAGTATGACTACTGAGTCATGTTGGTAACGGTACACGCTGGGCAACTCGCATTGTGGGAGCTACAAAATTAGCCCACTGAGATGAAAGACGTGCACTCAAAAGCTCACACCCAAAAGAGAGTCCTCCGCATGTAGGAGGCCCATTCGATGCACCATGCACTTGACTGAACACTTGCCACACTCTCACTATCAATTTGATACTGTACAGTTTGGATTTAAACAATTGAGATGCTTAGCACTTCTTCTGCGATTGGCAGTCCCAGCAGCAATTATTTTAGTTACAGTTAAAGACTTTTGATCTTAGCTCACTAAGCTCTAGCTTCAAGCTGTGAGCAGGTACAACAAGAACCTTACCTCGTGAGTCCTGAAAAACTCTGAGCCTTCCAACGCAATCCTCAAGTCTTTTAATCTTGTCAAATACTTTCTCTGCAACAGAAGAACAGCATTAGTGGCACACAATACTGCCATTGCACCCAGCCAAGTGTGAAGTCCAGCCGAGCACACATCACATCCATGTGAAAACCTCTTTGCAATCCAGCCAGCCCAGTGAAGGGGAAGCACACAAAATGGAGAGGGGAAGGGGAGAAGCAACCTCTTAAAGGAGCAGGGGATCAGTACTCCTCCATATTGGCCTTCAGTAGGGGGATTATGGGTTGGACGAAAACAGGGAAGCCCCAGTCAATGAAGGAAAGAAGTGTGGCAGCCAGAAAAGTACTATTTGAGTAACGTGTCAGTTTTTCATGACCTGGGCATTCCTGGCAAGGGCAGCATTTTCTGCCCACCTCAACACCCTCAAGGTGTTGAGAAGTCTTTGCAAACCACCACAGTCTTTGTGAAGGTACTCCCACAGGGCTGCTGGTGTCTGACAAAGGGTACCCTTCTCATCGCATGCCATCCTGCACTGGAAGGGAAATCTGAATAAGGTAGTGTTCACACCTGCCTTGCCCTTAACTTTATAGACTGCACAGTACTGTAGTAATTTTATCTATTGTACTGTAACTGCTGTTACAAAAAAAATTCCTGACCAGTGTGTGAATGATGATAAACCCCCTATTCTGATATGGGTCTCTATTGTGGACTGAGAGTGGGAAGGGGAATCATGGTGGGGAAAAGGGAGTGGAGAGGGGAGAGTGCGGGAAGCACCAAAGAGGCATTCTGTAATATTCAATAAACCAATTATTTGGAATCAAATGACCTTGCCTGATAACTCAGACCTGGGTGTGTCTGCACCTGCGCTACCCATCCCTGGCACTCCTCTGCCACCTGCCCCACGCTCCTCCCTGACCATTCCCAACATCCACTGCTCCTGCCAAGTTTATACACACTCCTATATTTATGCATTGTACAGATGATACACACGGCAGTTAGTGCATGTAATGGGAGAGAAAATGCTTAAAGCATTTAGACCACTGATAGAGTAGACTGCTCTGACAATACAGAGCTTGTCAAACACTATTTACGCTAAAATCATTGAAGCATACTCGGACTGTATTTTGTTGATGGTGATAAAAGCTCTGAAACATGAAGAGCACCTTCATGAAGATTCACCACAACACAAGATGATGGACATTGAAGACTCCACTCAAACTACACATGGTACCTTTACTACTTGCAGTATTTGGAGTCTTCAAAGAGAACTTGATTAAGTTACAACCTCTGGCTAGATACAGAAAACCTGTTGCCTGAACTTCTGGAACAGAGGGAAAATAGTTACCAAAATGTTTTTATTGTTGTCCACAAAATCTTCCAGTGCTGCCGTAACCTGCTCCTTGAGTTTGGTTTTCTTAAAGTTTGTGTTACATGTCCCATCAGCCTTCTGTGGGAATCAGAGGAAAAGAGAAACTTTTAACTGAAGCGAGGGGTGTATCACCAGAACAGAAAGAATGAGCAACCAATAGCAAAATCTTGTGCCCCAATACTGACAACTTCACTTAATGTTTGATCTTAGTTGTCCTTTATTCAGTTGCTTACTCTTCCCACCCTGGACTCAAGTAACCAACTGCACCCTGATGAACATCTGCTCATTTCCAGGTGCCATGGAAAACAGATCATCAGGATGATAATCCAATATCTAATCGTTTGCAAACCCTATTGATTTGGCACCTGACCCCCCACGGTTCTCCCCTCACACACACACACACACACACACACACACACACACAAACCCCCGCGCGCGCGGTTTGAAGGGTCCCCATACTCACCACACTCCCTCTCAAGCCACAATTTGAAGCAGTGCACTAAGTCCCCAATTTAGAAATCCTGAACAATGTAGGCTTAAAGTTCAGAGGAAATGTGAATTTCCAGAGGAAATAACAATTCAAAAATCTCTTCCACAAGTGGTTATTCTTGCTGGGTCAGATGCCAATTTTAAATCTGAGATGCAGTTTGTGTTAGTAGAGGATGTAAGCAATGGGAAGTGGTTGGGACATGGGACATCCAAGACATCACTAAATGGTTTATTGCTTTTCTGTCAGGTTCCCACTAGTGTGGGCTGTGGGGCTCACCACTTACCCTGATGCCTTCTATCCTGAATCCTAGTGTTGCAGTAGAACTAAGCGTCTCCCGCCATTGCATGTAACGTGGCTTCAAAATGGCCTTCTTCTCATGCTCCTCTTCTGTGGGTGCATTTGGATCCACTGCTATCATCTTCTCATACATATCGTTCCGGAGCTTGGGCTTCTCACGAGCTTTGGTCAACTCCTCTTCCAGGTAGGTCCTTTAAAAAGGAAATGTGCAAACGTTAAGGATAAAGCCAACACCAAGGACAAACTTGGTTGTTTTCTCTGGATTGGCAGATGGGGAAGATCTGATAGAGATTTAAAGATTATGACAGGCATCGATAGAGTAGAGACAATACCTATTTCTAATATCAAAGGAGATCTGAGGGGCAAGTTTTTACTCCGACCCCCACCACAGAAAGTGAGGGTGCCTTGAGTGGTGGTAGAGGCAAATGCTGTACATTTGGAGCTTTTTAGAGCTGCTTAGACTGGCACGTAAATGTGAGGAAAATGAAAGGATATAAACAGTGAATAAGCAGAAGGGATTAGTTTTGTTGGCCATTTAATTACTAGTTTAGTTGGTACAACCTGAAGGGCCCGTTCCTGCGCTGTACTGTTCTACGTGATTCACAGTGATAGTTCTTGATCCACCTCCACAGTCATCTCCCAAGATAGCCAGCTCATCACAGCCTCTAAGGCTGCAAGTAGGAGACCAGCAAAGAGGAGTGAACCATTAGGAAAAGAAGAGTACAACTGAGAGAATGGATCATCAGTGGGCTTTCTATATATAAAAAAAATGGGGAGAGAAGCAATACAGCAATGAGCATCACCTGGAGGACAGATTAACTCTCCACTCAGGATTCAACGGAAAAAGGACACAAAGAGGAGGACAGGCCACAATGTACATGTTGCAGCAACACACAAAATGCTGGAGGAACTCAGCAGGTCAAGCAGCATCTCTGGAGAGGAATGGACACAATGTTTTGGGTTAACACTTTGTGCATTTTTCCCAGATTCTAGCATCAATGCTGAAGTTGGAAACCTGTTTGGGTAAAGAGGAGGCAGTACAGATTTCATTCACGGAATTACCACTCACTGGATTTTTGTCTCTATTTTTCATGCCATTTGCTGTAAACTCGAGAGACTGTTGTGCACATAAATGCAAGATCAGCAGTTTCTGAGGTACTCAAGTCAGTCTGTCTGGCACCAACAGTGATTCCATGGTTAAAGTCACTTAGACTACATTTCTTCCATTTGATCTGAACAACTCAACCTCTTGATCGTGTCTGCCAGATTTTATGAATCGAGTTCATGACTGGCTGATTAACTTACATTAATAAATAGGTGTGCAGTTGCATCTAATAATGAGGTGGCCACTGAGTGCAGTTTATGACTATCACAGGCTCCTTCACAACCAATATTGAGCACTTGGTAAGAATTTTCCAACACTATGTCTGCCATTACCAAGCCAGAAACAACTGAGGAGCATTGCACACATTCCATACATCTTTAACATGTTGTCACATTACCCAAGTACTGACAGAATCCACTGACAACAATTTCCACCTACTCTGGTAATCACTTTACTGATAACACGTTAACCACCAAAATAAAGCAGACAATTTTCTATTATCCTAAGCTATGAAAGGGAACTACATTATGGTTAATTTTCAAAGGCAAAGCACTTTTACTTCTCAAAATAAGATCAGCATAAACAGGTGCTGCAAGACCCACTGAGGTCCTCCAGCATTTGTGTTGCTCCAGACTGTAGCATCTGTAGTCTCTCAACTCTTTAAAGTAAGATTACTCACTGGCTTTTACAAGTTGCACAAACTACACCTTTGAGTTGTGCATCAGCCGAATTGGAGGCCACAGTACCACAGTGGTCAGCAAGGTGCCATCACAACCTGGGGCAGAGTTCAGAGCTCAGTTCTGGCATCCTCTGTAAGGAGATTGTACTTTCTCATCATGGAATGCTTGGGTTTCCTCCGGGTGTTCCGGTTTCCTCACAAAGGCCAAAGATGTACCAGTTAAGTGTACAGGTTAATTGGCCATTGTAAATTGTCCCATGATTAGGCTAGGGTTAAGTTGGGGGTTGTCGGGAGTTGCAGGGCAGCACGCTCAGTGGGCTGGAAGGGCCTATTTCACACAATTTCACTAAATAAAACCTGTTCAAACCTGAAGTTTTCTCAAAATTTGAGACTGGAGGTTACAAAAATGACAACGGGATGGACAGAGATAGCAAATTCCATATACCCTTTTCTAAAGAAACTGAGTAATATTATTGAACACACCTCACTCCCATCTTGCAGTCCATGATTGAAGGGGAATCAAATTCCGACAACAAGTCATCCATCTGGTTATAACTTTCTCCATCTTTGTCCACCACTCCATAGTAGCCAGGCACATAGGGGCGCAGCAGTGGATCCTTCATCAGGGACTCCAGGCACTGATGCTCACACTCACAATACTTTTTCAGGATCTTACCATAATCTCCAGCTTTGAAGTTCCCTGAAAAAAAAGCTTAATTAGCAGCAACCTCAACCTAACACATTTATTTATTGAGATACAGCACAGACCACATCAGAATTGAACTCCCAACTCTGGCGCTGAGCTATAATAGCTTGGCAGTTCATAAACCTACCCCTCCAAACCCATGATATCGCCCTCTCTATGAGCCAGAGCAAGTGACAAGGAGATAGCACAGTGCTTACCGCATTGCCTTACAGTGCCAGCCTGTACAAGCAGGGTTCAATTCCCGCCACTGCCTGTAAGAAGTTTGCACATTCTCTCCTTGATCAAATGGGTTTCCTACAGTTTGCTCCCATATTTCAAAGCCATACGGTCAGGGTCGGTGAACTGTGGGAATGCTGCAATGGCGGCAATCACGGATTGCCTCGCTGATGTGATTTGACACAAACAGCGTAATTTACTATATATCTCAATGTACATGTGACAATAATGTTAATCTTTAATCTTAATTAAATTATCAGAGTCCCAGTTTCTAACAGCTATGAATCCTGGGCTGCCACCTCCTACTGCATTCAGTCACTGCACAATGACAGCGAATCCCAACAGGCGGTTTACCTGCATGTCCTGCTAACTGCACCCATGGATAGCGCTTCTTGAAGGAGACAACAAATGGGGACCAGTGCACCATCGTTTTCAGCTTCTTCCACGACTTGTTCTATAAAGAAAAGCACCAATTAACAGAAAGAAACAAGATTATAATATCCATACTTTCACAGCGAATAGTTTAGTTCTATTATTTTACCTTTCTCCTCCAAGGATTAGAGTAATGGTCAAAGAGAACTTTTAAAGTGATTGAGGGGTTTTGGGTAGATTTCAGCAAGGCTTAGTAACCAGACCTTGGAATTTTTTTCTGAGCTGCATGTGGTTATATTCACATAACGGGAAAGATGCAATAGCACTGGGGGGGTGGGGGGAGATTTACCAGGGCATTTCCAAGGCTGCAGAATTACAGCTAGGAGAGACAGACTAAAATGGCATTGCTTTCTCTGAAACAATAGAGCCCAGAAAAGTCTAGCTGAAGTCTAGATGTGGAGGAAACTTGGTATGTCACCCAATACTAGCAAATTTCTACAGCTGTACTGTGGACAGCATTCTAACTGGTTGCATGGAGGGGCCAATGCACAGGACCGGAAAAAGCTGCAGAGATTGCAAACATAGCCAGCTTCATCATGGCCAGCTAGCGTTCCTAGCACTGAGAACATTTCCAAACGGAGATGTATCCATTATTAAGGACCCTCATCACCCGGGCTATGTCCATTTCTAATTACTACCAGCAGCATGGTGGTACAGGAGCCTGAAGACCCACCATCGATATTTTAGGAACAGCTTCTTCCCCTCAATCATCAGATTTCTGAATGGACAATGAACCAACCCACGAACATTATCATTACCTCACCATTTCATTTTTTTCCCTCTCTTTCTGCACTACTTGTTTAACATTTTAATTGTAATTTATTACTTTTTATGCATTGAATGCACTGCTGCCACAAATTTCAGGACCATGCCAGTGACAGTAAACCTGATTCTGATATTGTCACTAACCAGGAATATTTATAACTAAAGCTGAGTGTTTTTGATGAAGACAATTTCATCTTTTTAGCACAGTTCATGTATTAATAGAGGCAAGAAACTTCACAGGAATGATAAAAAAATATCTGCCACAGCCATAAAAAAAAAGCATTGGCAACCAAAGCTTGCTGGGTGGGGTGTGGGGCTACTGTTAAAGAAAGGCTGGGAAAGTACCAAAGGTTCAGAGAAGGTTTCGGCCAAAACATTGGAAGGGATGGCCAACACTAGCGGCCTGATGTAGATCTGGACAAGGGGCCGGATTGCAGAAGTACATAGATCTTGGAGGTTATACAATAGGTATGGAATTCATGTCCAAACTGAGGTGATCGAGGGAAATATGAAGAAATTTGAAAACCAATGTAATAAGAGATGACAAAATCAGAGTTGCTAGTGATCCTCTTCCTGTGTTCACTGACACTGATTTCACCGTCCTTTCCTTAATCAAATCCTAATCCTTAACCTGCAGTTCTTCCTTCATCCATCTGAATCTTTAACACATTGATAGTACAGAAGTTATACAACCAGGATGCAATCCACAAAATAATTTGAAATGTCCTTCATTTAGATTATTTTTAAACTGAGACTCAATACAGGAGAAGCAGCTGCTCAATTGTCACTCCCACCTTGGTTTAACAGTTTTAACTTCTTTGTTCAGCCTATTCCTTTCATGCCAGCTTTCAGCAATGGCATGAACCTCATCCGTTCCACTTGCATCCCATTACGTTCTTTCACATGTCCATTAGTACCCTCTTCACGTTCCTACCACCCACCTACCCACTTTGAGTAGTTTACTGCACATGCCATCTAACTTTGAGATGCGAGAGGAAACCAGATGATCGGGGAAACCCCACAAGGTTACAGACAGAACTAACCCACAGAGATACCAGAGTCAGAATCAAACTTGTAGGGCAATGTCACTCTAGCACCTCAACTTCTGCCACAAAACACAAGGCTATCAGGCCTCTCAAGTTTGCCATTGCATTTAACAAGATCTGGAAACAAACTAGTGTTTAATCACTCTGATCATCTAGGCTTCTTATTGCAGAAGATCCTAAACTGGTCCTGCCAAAGGGCGTCGGCACAAAATGTCAACTATTTTTTTTTCCATAGATGCTGCCAGGCCTGCTGAATTCCTCTGGCATTTTGTGCGTTACCAGCTTCATTCTTTGTTTTCGTCCTTCAGGTACATCAAACTGAAAAGTAAGCTAGCAGTATGCAGATCTCTATCTCATGATGGAACCAAGTCCAGGTACTGGCAGCTTCCCTCAAGAAAGGTTTCTCCCATTGAGAAACCGCACACAATGCCATCCCTCCTCACTGTGACAGAATCTGCAAAGTGATGGAATTGTGCAGGACAAATGTTTCTTTAAAATAAAGAATGGGATTTGTGCCTGGAATGCACTGCCAGAGATTGGTGGTATTGGAAGCATTTAAGAGGCAGTTAGAAAGCACATGAATGGACAGAGAATACAGGGATAATTGACATTGTGTAGGCAAAAGTTAAGCATTTAATTATTAATTTAGTATAGCATCATGGACCAAAGGGCCTGTTCCTACACTGTACTGTTTTAAACTTCTGCCAACTCCACTTCCCTCCTACACATCCCAATTAACAAACTTTGTACCCGCCTTCTGCGATCACTGCCTCCCACTCTCACTACCAAATATAGCCAGTATCATACCTCACACAACCTCTTCAGCCAAATCAGTTTGCCAACATCTAGTGTACACATTCCCAAACACAGCATGAGCATGAACTTGAGGGATCGACCTTCCTCACTCGGCTTCTCCCCACAACGCAGAGGATTTGTGCATCATTTAAACATGCTATTACTGCTTTCCATGAAAATCCAACTTCCATATGTAAACAGGAAATAACTAAGGTCTCAACTACTCTGACCAAATGGCCGGCAGATTTTAAGTCACACCCTGCAATCATTAACTGCAATCCTCATGCTCTTCCAAATTATTCTCATTACTGCCCTCTCTGAAAGCTTGAGCCTTCATCAGCCTTTGTCTTCCAGCAGGCAGCCATGAAACAAAGAAACATAGAACCCTTCTGAAGAAAACGTCAAACACCCAATACGCAAAAATAGAACAAATTGCACAAAAAAGTCAAGCAAATAGCACAGAATATTAAACGTCAAACTACAAAGTCCTCTAAACAGTCCAGGCACGTTCAGGTGAATTTAGTGCTGCATTGGTCATTGTCTGCAGCCAGTCTGCGAAGTGCCCCAAAGTTGTGCAAATTAGCAATAAAAAATGTAACACATGAACTGCAGAGTCCTCCAAACGCAGTCCGATCCACAAACTGCACCAATTGAAACTGTCAGCCAACAACAGAACATTAGAAATTGGGCAATTCAGGTAGAGGTCGGACTTGGACTGACAATTTCAGGTTCAAGTTCCGAGAACAAATAAAATAACATGGCAGGGACTAAAGACCAAAACATGTTTCTTTCAAGTAGCAGAAAAGCCTCCCCTCCGTCCCCCTTTGTGTGAATCAAATGGCCAAGACACTTCTCACAGAACACTGCATCCAACCAGGATAACAACAGCAAGTGTTTCTACAAGGTGTACAACCTTTGGAATAAACTTGTTCCAACCACCTCAGCTCTCTCAGACAGCCTTCAATCTGAAAGGTTCACAAACAAGAGAAAATCTGCAGATGCTGGAAATCAGAGCCGCTGAAGGGTTTCGGCCCGAAATGTCAAATGTACTTTTTTCCCCCCATTGATGCTGCCTGGCCTACTGAAAGGGTCAGTTTTTTTTTTGGTAGCATGTGGGCTAGAGCATCTTTGTGAAAAAAATTGAGTGTATTTCTTGCAGCCCTGTCTCCAGTTTCCCACAAGTAACTGTAGAGAAGCCAGGCTCCAGCAAGATCCCGCACACTATAACAACCAACCAGGCAGATGGAAGGACAACTCTTAACAGAGCAACCACCACTGCAAGGTCACCATTCCCATCACAGTAATTAGTTTCACATGCAAGGAAACCACTGTGATATCCTACAACAACAGATGCAGAAGACTTTATCACTCACTCCAAAACAATAAGCAATATCCATCATCAAGGACTGGCACCATCCTGACCACAGACTCCTCTCGCTGCCTCTATCAGGAAGGCAACACAGGAGCCTGGGGACACACACCACCAGGCTTAGGAACAGTTATTACACCTCAACCATCAGGCTCTTGAACCAGAGGGAACAACTTTACTCATTCAATCACTGAACTGTTCCCACAACCTATTAACTCACTTTCAAGGACTCTTCAGCTCATTTTTCAGTACCTATTGCTTTTTTTCTTTCTTTGTATTTTCACAATTGTCTTATGCACATTGGTTTGTTTGTCCATTTTGTTGGGTACGGTCTTTCATTGATTCTATTGTGTTTTAATATTTACTGTGAATGCCCACAAGAAAATGAATCTCAGGGTTGTATATGGTGACACACATGTAGTTTGATAATAAATTTTCCTAAAACTTTGCACAAAGCTTGCCCACACTAGTGCCAATACCTTGAAGGGGTATACCAATACCATGCTCAAAGACATGACTATCTAGAAAACAACAAGCTCTGGTTATAAAAGAGTTAACATTCAAACTGAATGCATCAGCATGACTGCTGCTGATCAACATTATCAGTGGTTACAGAACTGAACCAGCAGCTCTCAAGATCAAATGATATCAGGGCAAATTATGACATTAAATTCAATAAAACTACACAGCACGAGACAGTAATGTTCCACCACTATGTCTGTGGCTTTTCTCCATTCATTTACATAGTTCATCACAATATCTTGACTAATTCACATTTTGTCTGAGGAGGGAAAGTTGCACATATCTTGTACCCCAATCTTGTAAATGCAGTACATTCTCAATAACCCCTGGAGACATTAAACTTAGATCCATTTGCAAAAGGAAGCCCATCAATCTCTTGGTGCTACTACAGAGAAACAATAAAATGTAGTTTATCAACTTCTGTCCAACTCAATAGGCAATCTTAGTTACCCTATGACATTGAACAGTACAGCACAGGAATAAGCCTTTTGGCCCACAATGTTGTACTAGATATCAAAGCATAACCAGCCACATTAATCTTAATGATACTAATCTTAAACTCCTTTTTAAATATGTGTTCATGGTCTGAACACTGGTTGAAACTGTACAGAGATGACATTGATACCCAATCTGCAATGGGTGACTGCAAGCCAATACTCTCCCAAAAATTCTCCAAGACTAACATCAAAAGCAAGATTCCATAACATTTATAAAGAGTACAAAACAATGAAAATCAGAGAACATTACCAAAGCAGCTGCAGCGTCCAAAGAGCCTGAGTTAATTCTGTAACCGTCAAGTCTTGCCTTTGTTCTGGGAGTTGGAACGTCAGTCAGACACGCCTATAAAGTGTGTCACATACCATGCTGACGCTCACAGTGAATAATGAATGGTGACGGAAAGCAACTTTGACTAAGTTGTCTGCTATTGCTCACAATTTCTTTCCTGGTTGTGCTCTAAGCACCAAGTTTCAAGCCTCACTAAAATAATCAGAATTTTTGATGTAATCTTAATTCCGCCCAGATTGACAGGATATACAGCTATTCATTCAGTTTTAGCATTTCATATAAGCTGTTAGATCCCTGTTAATTGGGACACATCGGGACCAATACACTTTAGCTCAATGAAGTGGCTTCCCCAATTAACCGGAGTTTCATGGAAATAGTCAAACAGGTATAAAGACAATAAACTACCATTTAACTGAGTAACAAATATTGTATTTAAATTAAATGCAGAACAAATTAGAACACTACCAATACTTTTACAGTACTAAAACTACACTAGTTCCCAATAATTATCCGCAGAGGAATTCATCCAGTGTATACTGTGCACTGCCATATTCTTTTCATTGACTGTACATGAACAAAATCAGCACAGACATCTAGTGTAGATAATAGACAATCTTCATACAATGATTTCGATGATTGCATCCTCCAAATCTTCATTTTCATTGCAACATTCAAGATGATTGTCAACTCCTTGTGGTTCCTAACTTAGAGTAGTGAATTTTTTTCATTTTCAGTCCTGGCTGCTTCTGGCACCTCTATGCCTGAATGCTTGAATCCGTGGTGAGAACAGTTTTAAATTGTCTTACTGCTTATTTCTTGGCAACTATCAGTGACAAAAGAAAACATCATTGCTTTTTGAACACAAACACATGCAACTGATGTTACTTAAAAACTGTTCGCTCGAAGTATGGTGTACATCTAACGCACAAGTGCACGTGTCTGATGATTGGCTAGAAACCTTAGCAACAGTCGCTTGTCTCAGTTAAGCGGCATAGTGTCCCACATGAACAAAGGGAATCCTGACTATTTTCTCAATTCATTTTTGTACTTTCAGAGTTGGCTCAAATAAGCAACTGTCCCAATTAACCGGAATGCACTGTACTCAAAACACAACTGCTTTCATTCCAGAGACTCCAGATGGTGGAATCTGGAACAACATGCAGTCTACTGAAGGAACTCAGCACATCTGCATGGCCTTGACCTAAAGTACCAACAATTCCTTTCCTCCCACAGATGCCATTTGACCTGCTGCTTTCTCTTCTAGTACAATGAATCAGTGTGCTGTGATTTGCCATACTGTAGCTTTGAGATACTCAAATATTACACTACATGTTACATAATACAATCAAATATACAACTGGTCAATACATCCAGACAAAAAGCTAATTCTGAGTTGGCTCAAAAGTTTTCCCCAATTTGAATCATGGGACAATAATTGCTCTATGACGCTCATGTTATTTCTAGATCCCAATTATATTGAATTTGGAAATGCTTACTTAGTCAGACTGAAGTCATTTATTCAGCTTCTGCTGTTTCACCAGACTGAAAGAATCAGCGACACAGGAAGCCATGACTATAATCACATAACCAGAAATAATACATTTCCCATCTTATTGCCAGAAGCAGATATGCACACTGCAGTGTGCATTTCTACAGCAGCATTCAGCACCAGTGGGATTCCCAATTATTTTGCAGAAAATTAGAACTTTTTGTAGCTTCGTTACTGCAAAATCAACAGCCAACTTGCACAGTGCAAGGTCCATAATAAAATACCTGTAATACAAGTTCTGATGGAAAGACTGAAGCAAAATGCCAAGTGACCCTCTCCACCGACATTGCCGGAACTGTTTAAGATATCCAGCATTCTCCAATTTTATTTCAGACTTCTAAGCACCTTTATCATTTTGTGGGGCAAAACCAATGTATTTTAGCGATACTTGTCAAGAGCTGTGTATTAGTCAGAAAGGTTGAAGGGATTCGCCTAGCCCAGGGGTCGGCAACCCGCGGCTCCTATACGGGTTTTGTGGCTCCCAGTGTTTTCTTTTCTGTGGGAAATGGGTCCATATGGCTCTTTCAGTGGTAAAGGTTGCTGACCCCTGGCCTAGCCTTTCAGCAATGCTGTGGAATACATACAAATCCAAGAACCACCCATTTTAGTTTAACCACCCCATTTTAAAAGATGACACCTTTTAACATTGCATACTTCAACGAGAGGTTCTTTGAACTCATGACTTTCGCAATCGTTACAGACTTAACTGCTGTGTGCTTACATCATTATAGGACATGGGCAAGCCAGTGATCAGGTAATTGTGTGAACCACAAGACGCCACTGTTACATGCCAACAAAATGCCTGAGTATCGCTTCAGGACAGCCAAACAGCTTGACGCAATTAAGAACACTTTCCTGTTAAGCAACTTGCCTTTGTTATTTGCCGCATTGTCTGACAGTTAACACCCATTTTCCCCACAAACAGAGAATCGTTTCTAACAACAGTGCCCTGTATTCGTGTCAACTATTACCTTTACCCACCCTACAAGGCACTGCCACCCCAGGCAGCTCAATCTTCAAGTAGCAGCAACAGCAAGAGAGTCAGATAAATTCTAGGCCCATTGACACAGCTACTTTTGCCGATCTCTCAGAAAGTAGAGGCTTCGGTTCAGACATGCCAGAAGAATGTAGGGTACCTCTGGTACATCTTACCAAATGGGATACCTGCTGAATAATTGTTGTGATTTGAATTTACAGTGGGGAAGTGTTGGTAATATGCCAGAGATCCTGGGAAAAAAAGGAGAGACTCGAAAGTAGCACAGACAAACAGATGAATTGGAAGTAGGCTATTAAATCCCTGAGCCATTAGGATTTAAAAGTGATACCATTTCACATAATCTACCAAATTGCTCCTTATTTGAAAAATAGCTCCCATTGCTCATCCATTCATGGGAAATAATAAACTGGTTAGCAGAACAATTCTCTGAAAAGTTATTAGTTCCAAAATTAAGAATGAACAAATTGCATGGCTACTGGGACATCAGCAGAGAGAGAATGAGACCAATGAGGGTCTCTGCTGAAAGTCACCATGGAGCTAATGGACTAAATAGTTCTTTGTGACACAAGTAACCGGAATTTTAGGACAATAAAACATCTACCATGAAAACCAAAATACACGTGCTGCAGTGGTGAATTTTGGGAGCAAACAAATTCATAAAATTATTGAAATCATCTTCCACAAGTCGCAGTGCAAACTGAAGGCACAATTTACACTCAAGTTGAATGATCGGTGCCAGACAGTTTCTGGAATACAATTCTCACATTGTGTTAATCTGCCATCTCTCTGAAATTTCAATAATTCACCTACAATTACCGAACGCACAAGCTGCACCTTGCAATCCACACACTCTCTCTAATTGGATCAACAACCGTAAGTACTGGTAGAACACTGAACAGATGCCATGAAGTTTGTTTTTGTGACGGCACTGCAGTGCAAAACAAAAATTACTACAAGCTAAATAACTAAATAGTGCAAATGAGGAATAGTGAGGGAGTGTCCATGAGTTCTTGGACCATTCAGAATCTGATGGCAAAGGCTGTTCCTAAAATGTTGAGTATGCATTTTCAGCCTCCTGATGTTAGCAGTGAGAAGAGGTCATGTCCTTATTGAGGTACCTCCTTTTGAAGATGTCCTCGATGGCAAAGAGGCTTGTGCCCATGATTGAGCTGGCCAAGTCTACAATACCCTGTAACCTCTTTCAATCTTGTGCATTGGAGCCTACATAACAAGCAGTGATGAAACAAGCAGTCAGAATGCTCTCCTCAAAACATCTGCAACAGTGTGTAATGCCAAATCTCCTCAAACTCCTAATGAAATGCAGCTGCCAGTATACCTTCTTTGTAATTTCAATATGTTGGGACCAGGATAGATCCTTTGGAGATGTTGATGCTCAGAGAAAAAGAAAAAAAATCAATCCACAATGGGGACAATAATCCTGAAGGAATGATGTAGGATATTCTCTACACAATATTTTCTTGTTAATAAGTTTAATCTAAATAGAACTATCATCTTAGCAATTGATCAAGCAAAAGGAAAACAGAAGTGACCAATGAGACACTTCAAAATTAAGATATCTACTACCAACTGCAAAGAGAAGAGTAATAGAATGCAATAGAATTCAAAATGGGCAGGGAAGTCATGCCAAAATTGTCCAGCTCAGGTGGAGTATTATGGTCAAAATTAATCACCATATTATAGGACAGATGTGAAGACAGACGAGGGAGAACATCGATGAAAATTGTTCTCAGGTGGATAGATACAGTAACAGGGCTAATTCAGGGGGGCTGGAAATATATTCTGACTAAGAAAAGCAAAGATTGAATATATTATGTGCAGTTCTGATTGTTCAGCCAGAGGAAGGAGATCATTATTTGAGAGACAGCACAAAATTGGCCCTTTCAGCTCCTTTAAGCTGCGCCGCCCAGCAAACCTTGATTACCTGAGCCTAATAACCGATTAACCTACTAACTAGTACATCTTTGGACTGTGAGAGGAAACTGGAGGAAAAAAACACACATCCCACAGGAAGGACATACAGGATCCTTCCAGATATACGAGTACTTGGATGGAAATGGACTGATTTGGGATCGTTAGCACAGCAGGTCGTGTCTAACCAATCTGATAAGAGTTTTGCAAGGAAGTTACCAGGAATGTTGATGAGGGCAAGGCAGTGGATGTTGTCTACATGGACTTTAGCAAGGCATTTAACAAGGTTCCATATGGGAACTGGGTACTGGGTATTGAAGATTAGGTAGTAAATTGGATTAGACATTGATTTTGTGGGAGAAACCAGAGAGTGTAGTGGATGGTTGTCTCTGACTGGAGTGCCGCAGAGATCAGTGCTGGGTCCATTGCTGTTTGCCATCTATATCAATGATCTAGATGATAACACAGAGAACTGGATTAACAAATTTACAGGTGACACCAGGATTGGGGTGTAGTGGGCAACAAGAAAGACTATCAGAGCTTACAGCGGGATCTGGACAGATGGCAGATGGTATTTAATGCAGATAAGTGTGAGGTTTTGCATTTCGGTAAGAACAACCAGGGTAGGCCTTAACACAGTGAATGGTAGGGAACTGAGGAGTGCAGTAGAACAAAGGAATCTGGGAATACAGGTCTGTAATTCATTGAAAGTCATGTCACAGCTAGTTAGGGTTATTAAGAAAGCTTCTGGCACTTTGTATTGAGTACAGGAGATGGCATAGAAACATAGCAAAACATACAGCACAACTCAGACCACAAAGCTGTGTCGAACATGTCCCTAGCTTAGAACTAATCTAGGCTTTACCCATAGCCCTTAATTTTTCTAAGCTCCATGTAGCCATCCAGGAGTCTCTTAGTCTATTGTTTCCACCTCCACCACCGGCAGCCCATTCCACACACTCACCACTCTTTGCATAAAAAAAACTTACCCCTGACATCTCCCCTGTACCTACTTCCAAGCACCTTAAAACTATGTCCTCTCGTGCTAGCCAATTCAGCCCTGGGGAAAAGCCTCTGACTATCCACATGATTAATGGATGCTATGTTGAAGTTGTGTAAGGCCTAGTTTGGAATATTGTGTGCAATTTGGTGATCTACCCACAGGAAAGATATAAATAAGGTTGAAAGAGTACAGAGAAAATTTACAAGGATGCTGCCAGGACTGGAGGTCCCAAGGAAGGATTGAATAGGTTAGGACTTGATTCTTGGAATGTAGAAGATTTTGATAGAGGTACACAGAATTATAAGAGATATAAATTGGGTAAATGCAAGCAGGCTTTTTCCACTAAGGTTGGGGTGGGACAACTAGAGGTCATGGGTTAAGGATGAAAGGTGAAAACTTCAAGGGGAAATAGGAGGGGAAACTTCCTTCAGTCTGAGGGTCAGGAGAGTGTAGAACGACCTGCCAGTGCAAGTGGGGCATGCAAACTCAATTTCAACATTTAAGATAAATTTGTGTAGGTACGTGGACTGCAGTGGTATGGAGGGCTATGGTCGATAGGACTAGGTGGTTTAAATGGTTCAGCATGGACTATATGGGCCAAAGGGCCTGTTTCTATGCTGTACTTTTCTATGATTATGGCGTCAGATTGAACTCCAACACCCTGAGCCGCAATAGCTAGAAAGGGCGCTGTAAAGATATTGTGACTATATGATTTTAGTTACAATGGAGAGACTTTCTTGGGAACAAAGGAGGCAAGACGGTTGACTAATAGAAGTATACAAAATCATGAGGGGTGGTGGCTTTATCCCTGGTTAGAAGAGTTCAAAACTAAAGTCTAAAGTGAAAGGGGAAAAGATTTAAGAGACATGATTTAAGAGGCAAATGCATGGAGGGAGACAGACCCAATCCTTCTCTCCCCCTCATGATGTTGCTCAACCCACAGGGCATTTCCAGATTTGTTTAATATATATTATTTCAAGCATTTGCTGTTTTTATGGTTTCCAATTATGTACATTCCTGTTCCATTAATTTTCTACCACTAACCCCCACAGGGAAAGGCACAGATTTCAAAGTAAGGACCTCAGGCCTAACCTCACTCTGGAAACGGGTTTTTTTTGAGAAAAAAAGTCACATGTAGAAAAATGCACCAAAGCACATGGCACAGCTAATGAAATAAATACCATCTATTCCAGCCGAGGAGAAAGAAGGTGGAATTTAATGCGAAGACTATAGGCTCTTTCACTTGTGGAATATGTGATTCAATGAGTTTCCAACCCAGCCACGCACAGAATCTAAAAAGGCACTTGTTTGAGGCAGAGTCGAAATGCCCTGGAGAAAGTTTCCACATTGCTCTAAAGATAAGCATTATGGGAAGGAAATGAAACAACTAAAAGTTTAACTGCTACAAAACAGTGATCACACACAAACTATGAAAGTAAGAGTCACTAATATTTCAATTAATTCATAAACTGAAGGGTTTGCAGAGTCGTTTCTGAAGGCAAATGACGGTAAACATTTTCCAGAGTCACAAGCTAAACTTTGATCTTCGCCAGCACTTAATGTTAAGATCTTTCAAATATTTACTCCCAAACTCCTGGACATGAATCATATGTCACAGATTTATTTTGCAGATGTACACTGAAATCTAGAGAAATGGGTCATTTGCACTAATAATCAACACACTCAAAGATACTCAGGCAACCCACAAGATTCACCACACATTCCAGCACATCAAGAGTAAGCTATCCAACTCACTCTGCCTGCAAAATTTTTTTGTCCCATGCCCCTGCAAAGTTATGAAAAACTAATAGCTGTTTGAATCCTGAGGTAGAGACATGCCTGTTGTATTGTTTGAAGAAAACCCTGCCTGATTAACCAGTATATAACCTGTAGCACGAGAGGTCCAAACACACTAGACGACTGCTATTCTAAGATAATGCCTACTCTTCCATAGCCAGACCTTATTTCTGTAAATCGGATCACTTGACTGCCCTTCTCCTAACTGAATACAGGTAGAAGCTAAAGAGCAAAGCTCCCGAGATTCAGACAACAAAGAAGTGGTTGCGGGTGGCAGAGCAGTATCTTTGGATCTAAATGAATACACCATGTTTGTAACAGACTTTAATAAAACAGTTAGACAGTCTTCCCAATTCAGAAGTCCTGGATGAACTATGAGATTTGCAATCTGCTGAGAGCCAGATCAGTGGCATTCAAGTCTGGTGACCAAGAAGGCTACAAAAGGGGCCGGTATGATCTCCAGAAAGCCACCTCATAGGTGACTTAGCAACTCCAGAGGAAACTTGAATCAACCAAGGATGCTCAACAGCTGAGGCAGGGTTTGAATAATATCACCTCAAGTTAAATCAAGCAGGACTTCACTTTTCAATGAACTCAATGCCTCCTGTGCTCACTTTGACTGTCAAGACACGGAGGAACCATCAAGAACTCCCACACCCCCAATGATCCTATGATTTCAGTCTCTGAGGCCAACATGCGAGCAGCCTTCAGGAGGACGAAACCATGAAAAGTCCTGCTCAGACAGAGTACCTGGCCAAATACTAAAGACCTGCACTGATCAACTAACTGCTGTGTTCACTGAGATCTTTAAGCTTTTGCTCAGCAATGTGTGGTACCCACCTCTTCAAGCAGGCTTCAATTATACCTGTGCCCAAGAAGAACATAGCAACCTGCCTCAATGACAATCATCCAGTAACATTTACATCCACAATGAAATGTTTTGAAAGGCTGGTGATGAAACACATCAACAACTGCATGAGAAGCAACTTAGATCCACCCCATTTTGCCTACAGGAGCAACAGGTCCAGAGCAGATGCCAACTCACTGGCTCATCACTCAATCGTGGAACATCTGGACAGCAAAGATACAAACATCAGGATGTTCTTTATCGACAACAGTCCAGCATTCAATGTCATCATCCACTCAAATCTAATCAACTCATGGACCTAGGCCTCAATCCCTCCTTGTGCAATTGAATCCTCTACTTCTTCACCCCAGTCAGTTTGGATTGGCAACATCTCCTTCACAATCGCCAGCAGCACAGGTGCACCACAAGGCTGTGTGCTTAGCCACCTGCTCTACTCAATTTATGCTTGTGACTGTGTGGCTGAGCATAGGACCAATGCCATATTCAAGCTTGCAGATAACACTACTGTCCTTGGCTGAATCAAAGACGGTGATGAGTCAGCATATAGGAGATTGAAAATCTGACTGAACAGTACCATAACAACAACCCTGAGAGGCTTCGGCGAGCAGAGGCTGAGGACGAGCTTTCTCCCAGTGAGGTAAGGCTGGGTAAGTACCTTTAATTAATTTAATTACCTTAGGAGTAGATAATGGAGGCAGCAGTTAGGGCAGTTGAGTGTTCCGTTTGCAGTACGTGGGAAGTCAGTGCGAGCACAATTGCCCCTGATGACTACTCCTGTAAAAGTTGCATCCAGCTGCAGCTCCTGACAAACCGAGTTAGGGAACTGGAGCTGGAGCTTGATGAATTTCGGATCATTCGGGAAGCAGAGGCAGAAATAGACAAGAGTTTCAGGGAGACAGTCATCCCTAAAAGTCAGGAGGTAGGCAGCTGGGTGACTGTCAGAAGAAAGAGCAGAGCACCCCTGTGGCCCTTCACATCAACCGTTTTGGATACTGTTGGTGGGGACGACCTACCAGGGACAAGTGGTTGCATCTCTGGCACAGAGACTGGACCCTCAGCTCAGAAAGGAAGAAAAGAGGGAAGCAGCAGTGATAGGGGTTACGATAGTTAGGGGGACAGATAAGAGGTTCTGTGGGACAGATCGAGAATTGCAGCCGGTCTGTTGCCTCCCTGGTGCCAGGGTCCATGATATCTCAGATCGAGTTCTCGGTATTCTCAAGAGGGAGGGTGAGCAGCCAGATGTCATGGTCCATGTAGGGACCAATGACATGGATAGGAAGGAGGTCCTGCAAAGAGAGTTTAGGGAGTTAGGTGCAAAGTTGAAAGACAGGACCTCCAGGGTTGCAATCTCAGGATTGCTATCCGTGCCACATGCTAGTGAGGCTGGAAATAGGAAGATAATGCAGCTAAATACAGGGAGATGGTGCAGAAGGGAGGGCTTCATGCTTCCGGACAATTGGGCTTTGTTTCAGGGAAGGTGGGATCTGTTCCAACGGGACGGTTTGCACCTGAACTGGAGGGGGACTAACATCCTTGCAGGTAGATTTGCTAGTGCTGCTCCGGGGGGTTTAAACTAGATTTGCAGGGGGAGGGGAATCAGAGTGTTACAGCAGATAGTGAGGTGGAGGAAGATAAAGGTCATGCAAGGACTGCATGTATAGATAGAAATCAAAGGTTTGTACGTGATAGAAATGTTCTCAGGTGCATCTAATTCAACGCAAGGAGTATTGTAGGTAAGGCAGATGAGTTTAGGGCGTAGATTGACATGTGGGATTACAACATTATTGCTATTAGTGAGACTTGGTTGCAGGAGGGGCAGGATCACATTCCGGGGTTCCATTGTTCAGACATGATAGAGGGGGAGGGATGAAAGGGAGAGGTGTGGCATTACTAGTCAGGGAAAATATCACAGCTATGCACAGACGGGACAGCCCGAGGGCTTGTCTACAGTGGCCATATGGGTGGAACTGAAGAATGGGAAAGGTGTCACTACACTAATAGGGTTGTATTATAGACCGCCCAATAGTCAGAGAGAATTGGAGGAGCAAATCTGTAGAAAGATAGCAGACCGATGTAAAAAACAGAAAGTTGTAACAGTTTTAACTTTCGACATTTTGACTGGGACTCCCACACTGTGAAAGGGCTAGATAGCTTGGAGTTTTCAAATGTGTTCAGGAAAGTTTTCTAAATCAATATACAGAGGTACCAACGAGAGAGACAATAGACAATAGGTGCAGAAGTAGACCATTCGGCCCCTCGAGTCTGCACCGCCATTCTGAGATCATGGCTGATCATTCACTATCAATACCCAGTCCCTGCCTTGTCCCCATATCCCTTGATTCCCCTATCCATCAGAAATCTATCTAGCTCCTTCTTGAAAGCATCCAGAGAATTGGCCTCCACCGTCTTCCAAGGCAGTGCATTCCACACCTCCACAACTCTCTGAGAGAAGAAGCTCTTCCTCAACTCTGTTTTAAATAACTGACCTCTTATTCTCAATCCATGCCCTCTGGTACTGGACTCTCCCAACATCTGGAACATATTTCCTGCCTCAATCCTATCAAATCCTTTAATTATCTTAAACGTTTCAATCAAATCCCCTCTCAATCTCCTCAATTCCAGCGTGTACAAGCCCAATCTCTCTGCGTAAGACAGCCCTGCTATCCCAGGAATCAACCTAGTGAATCTACGCTGCACTTCCTCAATTGCCAGAATGTCCTTCCTTAAACCTGGAGACCAAAACTGTACACAATATTCCAGGTGTGGTCTCACCAGGGCCCTGTACAAATGCAAAAGGACATCCTTGCTCTTGTACTCAATTCCCCTTGTAATAAAGGCCAACATTCCATTTGCCCTCTTCACTGCCTGTTGCACTTGCTCATTCACCTTCATTGACTGATGAACTAGGACTCCTGGGTCTCTTTGCATTTCTCCCTTACCTAACTCTACACCGTTCAGACAATACTCTGCCCTCTTGTTCCTGCTTCCAAAGTGGATAACTTCACATTTATTCACATTGAATGACATCTGCCAAGTATCTGCCCACTCACCCAGCCTATCCAAGTCTCCCTGTATTCTCCTAACGTCCTCTTTGCATGTCACACTGCCACCCAGTTTAGTATTGTAGAGAGGATGAGAGAAGATGCAATACTTGATCTCCTGTTAGGGAACCAGACAGGTCAGGTGACAGAGTATGTGTAGGCGAACATTTTGGGTCCAGTGACCATAATTCCATTAGTTTCAAGATAATTATGGGTAAGGATAGGTCTGGTCCTCGAGTTGAGGCTCTAAATTGGAGAAGGGCCGATTTTGTGGAAATGAGAAAGGATCTAGGAAGAGTGGATTGGGATAAGTTGTTTTCTAGCAAAGATGTGTTCAGTAAGTGGAAGGCCTTCAAAGGCGAAATTTTTAAAGTGCAGAGTTTGCACGTTCCTGCCAGGATTAAAGGCAAAGTTGATAGGCATTGGGAACCTTGGTTATTGGTGATCTGGTTAAAAAGAGAGAGGTGTATAGCAGGTATAGGCAACAAGGAACAAATGAGTATAGAAAATGTAAGAAAATACTAAAGGAGGAAATCAGGAAGGCAAAAAGATGACATGAGGTTGTTTGGCAGATAATGTGAAGGTAAACCCAAAGGGTTTCTACAATTATATTAAGAGTAAAAGAATAGCAAGAAACAAAATTGGTCCCTAGAAGATCAGAGTGATCGTCTATGTGTGGAGCCTCACGAGATGGGGGAAGATCTTAGAGTTTTTTTGCATCAGTATTTACTCAGGAAACTGGCATAGCGTATATGGAAGGAAGGGAAACAAGCAGCAGTGTCATGGAACATATAGAGATTAAAGAGGAGGTGGTTCTTGCTGCCTTACTGCGAATAAAGGTAGATAAATCCACCGGGCCTGACATGGTATTTCCTTTTTCTAGTGTAGAAATTGCAGGGGCCCTGGCAGAAATATTTTAAATGTTCTTAGCCAAGGATGCAGTGCCAGAGGATTGGAAGGTAGCTCATGTTGTTCTGTTGTTTTAAAAAGGCTCCAAAAGTAAACCAGGTAATTACAGGCCAGTGAGCCTGATATCAATAGTAGGTAAATTATTGGAAGGTGTTCTGAGAGATCAGATATACAAGTATTTGGACAGCCAAGGGCTGATTAAGGATAGCCAGCATGGCTTTGTGTGTGGTAGATCATGTTTAACGAATCTTGTAGAGTTTTTCGAGGAGGTTACCAAGAAAGTAGATGAAGGAAGGGCTGTGGATGTTGTCTACATGGACTTTAGTAAGGCCTTTGACAAGGTCCCTCATGGGAGGTTAGTTCAGAAGGTTCAGACATTAGGTATCCATGGAGAGGTTGTAAACTGGATTCAAAATTGGCTGTGTGGGAGAAGACAGAGTGGTGGTGGACGATTGCTTCTCAGACTGGAGGCCTGTGACTAGCGGTGTGCCTCAAGGATCTGTGCTGGGACCAGTGTAGTTTGTTGTCTCTGTCAATGATCTAGATGATAATGTGGTAAATTGGATCAGCAGGTTTGCGGATGACACTAAGATTGGAGGCGCTGTGGACAGCAAGGAAGGCTTTCAAAGCTTACAGAGGGATCTGGACCAACTGGAAAAATGGGCCACAAAATGGCAGATGGAATTTAATGCAGACAAGTGTGAGGTGTTGCATTTTGGAAGGACAAATCAAGGTAGGACATACACAGTAAATGGTAGGGCACTGAGGAGTGCAGAGGAACAAAGGGATCTGGGAGTTCAGATACATAATTCCCTGAAAGTGGTGTCACAGGTAGACAGGGTTGTAAAAAAGGCTTTTGGCATCCTGGCATTCATAAATCAAAGTACTGATTATAGGAGATGGGATGTTATGATGAGGTTGTATAAGACACTGGTGAGGCCAAATTTGGAGTATTGTGTGCAGTTCTGGTCACCTAACTATAGGAAGGATATCAGTAAGATTGAGAATGCAGAGAAAATTTACTAGGATGTTGCTGGGTATTCAGGAATTTATTTACAGGGAAAGACGAACAGGTTAGGACTTTATTCCTTGGAGCGTAGAAGAATGAGGGGGGATTTGATAGAGGTTTACAAAATTATGAGGGGTATAGACAGAGTAAATGCGAGTGGGCTCTTTCCACTTAGATTAGGAGAGATAAATACGAGAGGACATGGCTTTAGGGTGAAAGGGGAAAGGTTTAGGGGGAACATTAAGGCAACTTTTTTCACTCAGAGTGGTGGGAGTGTGGATCGAGCTGCCATATGACGTGGTAAATGCGGGCTCACTCTTAAGTTTTAAGAACAAATTGGATAGATACATGGATGGGAGAGGTCTAGAGGGTTATGGACTGGGTGCAGGTCAATGGGACTAGTGGAATAAATTTTCAGCACAGACTAGAAGGGCCAAATGGCCTGTTTCCCATGCTGTAGTGTTCTATGGTTCTAACCTCTTATTCAATGTCAGCAAGACCAAGGAGCTGACTTTTGATTTCAAGAGAAGGAAACCAGAGGTCTGTGACCCAGGCCTCAAAAAGGACCAGAGGTGGAGAGGGTCAGCAACTTTAAATTCCTGAGTGTTATTACTTCCAAAGGATCAGTCCTAGGCCAAACACACAAGTGCAATTACACTGAAAGCATGTCAGTGCCTCTAATTCCTTAGAAATTTGTGGAGTTTTAGCATGACATTTAAAACTTTTGACAAACTTCTATAGACATGCAGTGGAGAGTATATTACTGGCTGCATCACAGCCTGGTATGAAAACACCAATAGCCTTGAACTGAAAATCCTACAAAAAGTCATGAAAATGGCCCAGCCCATCACAGGTAAAGCCCTCCTAACCAACTACATGAAAAACCATTATCATGGACCCCACTACCTAAAACATACTCTCTTTTCAACACTGCCATCAGGAGGACAATGGAGCCTCAGGCCACAGTTATTACCTTTCAACCATCAGGCTCTTGAACCAGAGGGGATAACTTCATTTGCCCCATCATTGAAATGTTCCCACAACCTACAGACTCCATGGAGAGCAAAGGGCATGATCAGACAAAAAAGTAGTCATCGTCATCCAACCAAAGAAGATCCCAGTTGTGACTCATGCTCACACCAATGGACTCCGACTTCCAAGATCAAAAGAGAGTGGAACTGCCCCAGGGCAGTTTAAAAACTTTTCCACTTCAAAAACATGTTTCCTGTCATATTTGGACAACCACCATAACCACTGGCTGATAAAAACCCATTCCCTTCCTTCCCATTTTCACCGGCACATGCTAAAGCAGATATACAGTTTTAAAAAAACTGAATATCTATGCCTGTTGCAACTTTATCCTAAATTCCTTCTTAAAAGGAACTTGTACATACCTTATACAATACCTTATCTCCCGCCTAGGTAGCCTCCTACCTGCCGGCATGAACATGCAACTCACAGACCTCCATTGATACCCCTGCACCCCCCCCCCCATCCCTATCTATTATTTCAGTCTCGTTCTCTTTCTCTTTCCCCCCCTCACTATAATCTCCCCCCAGCCCTACCTTTCTTTCTCTTTTACTTCCTATAATTCTCCACCCTTCCCCCAGCCCATTTCCCTCCAACCTATCACTTCCTAGCTCTCTACTTTATCCCTCCCCCCACTTCTTATCCCCCCTTGACCATCCCATGTTACTTCACTCCTGATGAAGGGTTTCGGCCCGAAACGTCGTCACTACCTCCTCCCATAGATGCTGTCTGGCCTGCTGAGTTCTGCCAGCATTTTGTGTTTCAATTTTTTTGTACATACCTCTGGCTTTTCTATTTCTGAATAGCCTCACTCACAGCTCCTTTTTGGGCAGTCTGAGGTCAATGCCAGGGTTTGTATTGCTACACAATAAGTCATCATTGTTCATTCCATTGCTGATTTGAAACGAGATGCTGGAAACCAAAAGAAGAATGACTGAAGCCACCAACAACACTCGCCTGCCTCAGTGCAAGAACAAACAAGCTGCTCAATCACAAGAAATGGCACCATGCAACCAGTCCCGAGAAATCTTTACAGATCCCATGCTGGCAATAAAGGACTGCTTTCAAAATGCTGCAAGTTTGCACCAGGCAGCATCCAAGCTTCTCCTTTCTAATCAAAGGCCATTTTCTTCAAGTGATTATTCTAGTCTCTGAAACTCTCAACAGAAACAATTTCGAAATAAAGTACAGTTAATGTAGGAGCTTCAAATTCTGACACCCAAAGATTTCATGAGCTTTAACTTGCCGGATATTGAAAATGTGTTTTCTCCAAATATAAAGTTAGGTCTCATGAATCTTATAATCAACGTTATCGACCAAGTTACCTATGAGGAATGTATGATGGCTCTGGGTCTGTGCTCATTGGAGCTTAGAAAAATGAGTGGGGGGAGGGGGGTAGAAGAATCCCCTTCTCCACTTCCACTGTATCTAGGCTTTTCAATAGAGAGACAGAGATATTGAGATTGTCTTCAATAGTGGGGGAGTCTAGGACCAGAAGGCAAGGACACCTTTTAAAACAGATGATAAGGAATTTCTTTAGTCAGAGGGTGGTGAATCTGTGGAATTCATCTTCACTGATGGCTGTGGAGGGAGGCCAAATTAATGTATTTATAGTAGATGTCAATAGGTTCTGGATTAGTAAAGGTGATGGGGAGAGGGCAGGAGAATGGGATTGCAAGGGATAATAAATTTATTTAACCACACCACCCAGCAACCCAATTTAACACTAGCCTAATCATTTATAATAACCAACTAAACTCCTAAACAGTAATTTCTTCAGGCTGTGGGAGGAAACTAGAGCAGCAGGAGAAAACTCACATATTCCACAGGAAGGACATACAGACTCCTTACAGATGATGCTGGAATGGAGGGTTATGGGCTGAGTGCGGGTCAGTGGGACTAGGTGAGAGTAAGTGTTCGGCACAGACTAGAAGGGCCGAGATTGCCTGTTTCCTTGCTGTGAATTGTTATATGGTTATATGAATGCCTGAGCTCTAATGGCTAACCATTACACTGTCATATCACCCACTGAACAACAATGGTGGAATGGCAAAACAGACTGCACAGGCCTAATTCTGCTCCAAGTTAAGTCTTTGCCTCTGCTCAGCTGCTGCTGAAACCTTCAAAAGCCTTTGCTAACGCCAGAATCAACAACTCCAGTAGTTTCCTGCTCAGCCGTTCTCATTCCACTCTGCAAACTGGAACTCCCGAACACTTCTGTTGCTCATCTCTAAGATAACAATGATTCAACCTTACACTGCTCAAAGGGTAATGTTACTTATTAAAAACCACAACTTTAAAATTCTCCACTACATTCATTTTTAATGTCCCTTCAGCCTTAAATCTCATCTCCAATCTCCTCAAATCTTTCACGATATCTGCAGTCTTCCTACACTTGGCTCAAGAAGTCATGCCTTCAGCTCGCTACAGATTACTGGTGGAATTCCTTCCTTACACCCCTGTGCATCCTCTTCCTCCCTTCAATCACTCCTTAGCACCATTTTTCTTTTTAATCCTCTGCTTTATTATTTCCATATGAAACTAGGCACTTGAAAAATACAACCAATTAATACAACTTTCTACGTCAGCTCTGACCCCCCTCCTCAGCCTCTTCTATTGTTCTAATGAAGCTGAATTAAAACTGAACAGCAACTTAAAATAGACACCTTGCAGTCTTTCAGATTCAGCTTAACAATTTCAGATTATGTACTGCAGCCTCAAATTTCACCCAGATTCACATACACCAACCCTTCACCCACTTCAGCGTTTGATGGTTTCTTTTTTGCAAAACAACAAGAGCAACTCAGTGGGTTGAGCAACATCTGTGGAAGGAGGGGAATGGTGGACATTTTGGTTTAAGACCAGGCATCAGAACTAAGAATGGAGAGGGAGGATAGGCATTATAAAAGAGGGAGAATATCCCCCTTTCCCTTTGTAAGGCCTATCCTCCCTCAAAAGAGATTTCTCTATTGTTTTCAGCTGCAATATTTACAGCAATTGTTTGTTTCTTCAATTTCATCCATTCTTTCTTACTCACTTTATAAATTCTCATGTCTGCATTTAATATTTAAATTACCCATATGAACCTGTCCTGTCTGTGGGGAGAGTACTGTGTTTTATTAAACATAAACCAGTCTTGAATTCAATTGACTTTATTACATACATCCTTGACACACGAGTAGAAAAATCTTTACGTTACATCTCTATTCAAATGTGTATTGTGCAATTATAGTAATTTATAATTAATATTATGTACAACAGGATAGTTAATATAACATAAAAATACAGTAGCATCAGCATGAATTAAGCAGTCTGATGATCTGGTGGAAGAGGCTGTCCTGGTACCTCTTGGTCCTGGCTTTTATGCTGTGGTACCATTGTGCCTTTTTCACCACACAGCCAATAGGTACAGATCATGTGAGATCCTTGATGATATTTATGCAGAGAAACTTAAACCTGTTCACCCTCTCAACCCAGTTTGTTATTAGCTGGTACCAAAGGATCACTCACTACTGATTGCAAGAACATACAATTCAAAGTGTTCTAAGATTCAGATCTCATCTGAAACACAGTGAAATCAGAGCCACATAACATCTGTTCTAAAATGTTGGGTGGCATCTTTGAAGGAAAAATCACTTGGTGGAGTTTGCAGGAAAACCATCTGGAAAACGTTTTCATTGTTTTGAATTTACACAAGTCCACGCCAGCCTCAGCTCTTGCCGATGATTCAATGGAGGCACACTTACTGAGAGCACATCAACAGCTGATGGTTGGTGGATAGAAGTCGCAGTGCAATAGCTGAAACCAGGAGACCCGTCCTGGATTTGGTGGACTACCCGTTTGTGTGGGTGGGTATGAGGAACAAACTGGTTTGTTTTGCAGTCCTGATGAAGGGTCTCAGCCTGAAACGTCGACTGTACCTCTTCCTATAGATGCTGCCTGGCTTGCTACATTCCACCAGCATTTTGTGTGTCCCGTTTGAATTTCCAGCATCTGCAGATTTCCTCGTGTTTTTGTTTTGCTGTTCCTGCTTTGTTGCTTGCTGTCTTCTGTTTTGTTTTGTTCTGCCAAGCATCATGGACAAGTGGGAACTCATGCCAATCTATGATGCACAACTAATATCGCTCGGTATTTTATGGCTACATCACCTTGCAGCCAAATAGCGTGCCACAAACAGCACTGTTCCCACATTACAAAGGTGGCTATACACTCAATGAACACTTTATTAGGTAAAGGACATCCCTAATAAAGTGGATACTAAGTACATATCCGTGGTCTTCTGCTGCTGTATCAGCCACTTCAAGATCCAACACGTGCCAAGATGCTTCTGAGCTTTCTCATTTAAAAGGTGTGTTCACTGGATAGTTTTTGTTTCTTGCACCATTCTCTAAACTCCAAAGACCATTGTGTGTGAAAACTCCAAGAGGTCAACAGTTTGAGATACTCAAGCCACCTCGTCTAGTACCAATGGTCAACGTCACCAAGATTACATTTCCTCCCCATTCTGATGTTTGGCTGAACAACAAATGAACCCCTTGACCTTGTCTGCATGCTTTGAGTTGCTGCCACATGATTAGCAGGTGTACCTAATAAAGTGGCCACCAAATGTTAGATGTATTGATGGCTGTAAAGCCCTTTGCGACTTGAAAGCTGGTGTAGATGAGGGCTTGGGACATTAATGACATTATGAACCCCTCTGATGGATTATAAGACTGAAGGAGTCAAACAGCCTGTTAGTTTCTCATAATTTTGCATGGGCAGGGGAGTGGAACAACATGGACACGTCTAAAAAAATCTTTTCATGCACAGCAAGACAGATAGCCTACTCTTGTATAATCCACAGCCTAGATAGAGAGTATATGTAGAGAGGATGTTTCCTTTATTGGGGGAGTCTAGGAGCACAGGGCACAGCCTCAGAATGGAGGGGTGTCCATTTGGAACACAGATGAAGAATTTCTTTAGTCAAGGGGTGGTGAGTCTGTTGAACTCATTGCCACTGATAGCAGTGGAAGGTATATTTAAAGCAGTTAGGTTCTTCTTTAGTCAGGGTGTCAAAGATTATGGGGAGAAGGCAAGAAAATGGGGTTGAGAAGGATAATAAATCAGCCAATGAAATGGCAGAGCAGACCTGATGGGCTGAATGGCCCAATTCTGCACCCATGTCTTATGGGCTATAATCTTACTCTGGAATGTGAATCACTACAAATTGATCAGTCCAGGAGCACACAAACAGCAGATCGGCAATGGGTAACACAGTGACACAGAGCTGCTGCCTCAGAGTCCAATAGTCCCAGCTCAGTCAGAAGTTAGGAGCAGTCTGTGTGGAGCTTGCATGGTCTCTCCATGGCCACTTTGCTTTTCTGACTTTCTCCAGTTCTGCCCCATATACCAAACATTTTCTTTATTTGTTTTATTTTTATTTAGAGATACAGCATGGAATAGGGCCTTCATGTCCTTTGAATCACATCAGCAGCAACCTCCAATTTAACCTTAGTCTTATCATGGGACAATTTTCAATGACCAATTAAACCACTAATTGGTACGTCTTTGGACTGTGGGAAGATACCTCAGCACCCAGCGAAAACCCAAGCATTTTATGGGGCGGACGTACAGACACCTTACAGATAATGTCGGAACTGAACTCTGATGGCCCCAAGCTGTAATAGTGTTGCATTAACCACTACACTACCCCCAATGCCCTATCAGCAGGTTGCAAGGTTCACTGGTCAGTGCAAATTGTCCCGAGTGAGAGGTGAGGGGTGCAATCTGGGAGAAGCTGATGTGAATGTGGGGAGGATAAAGTGTGATTGGGTGCCTGATAATTGCAGTGGACTCCGAGGGCAGAAGGGCTTGCTTTCACACTATACAACTATGACAATAAACAAGAGCTGGCTCTCTTCCATTTCCAAACATTCAGAGTCATGAGGATACAGGTAAACACAAAAGGAACATGACACAGCAGAGAGTCAGGGAGAGGGCAGACGCAGCACGAGGAAAACAGCTCTGTGAGAAGCTGCTCTTGGCAGCTGTCTTTTCACACACTTCCCTTCCAATAAAAAAAGACTGAGACAAATAAATATCAGACTCTTCTGCGTCCCACCAAATCTACAGACCACCCAGTGGTCACTTACACAGATCCTTTCCACACTGCCCAGAGTTGTCTGGTATGGGGGGGCCACTGCACAGGACTGGAAAAAGCTGCAGAAGTTGTACGCTCAGCTAGCCCCATCATGGGTACTAACCTCCCCAGCATCCAAGATGCCTCAAAAAGGCAATGTCCATCATTAAAGAACCCCCCCACCACCAAACACACAGGGCATCCTCCCTTCTCATTGCTACCACCAAGAAAGAGGTGCAGGAGCCTCAATGCTTCAGAAACAGCTTCTTCCCTTCCACCAACAGATTTCTGAATCAACAATGAACCCACGTACACTACCTCACGATTTCCCCCCTTTCTGCACTACTTCTGTAACTTAACTTTTATGTGTACTTATTGTAAATTGACCTAGGGCTATGTATTACATTGCAATACATAATAAAATCTGTAAATTACAATGTTTCTTAAGTTTCTCATGGTCAAAGGAGGTAGTGGGGGATAAGCTCCCACTACGTATTAAATTTTCTCAAATAGTCCCAGACAACCAAGTTCAGCTCCTGGCCTTCATGTGTAGCTTAGCTACTAAGCCCGACGGAACCATTTCTTTTTTTACAAAAAAGAGAAGGGGCAAAGGCAGGTTACTGGCAACTTAAAACCAGTTGTTCTGTGCAGATGTGACTTGTCAGCCATGATTAGCAGCTCACCTAGAAGGGAAAACTCTGATCTCAAACTTCCACTGCCTTGTGGCAAGACCTACTCATGGGGAAGGATTCAGGAGTAAACCCAGAGGGAAAAAAACTCAGGAGCAGTGGTCCCTAAGGCAGACCCATGTTAAATTCCACACCGACAGTTCCTGCAATGCCACTGGTGCTAAACTGTATCCATTCCTTTGGATTCATCAGCTGTGTGGAGATCAGGAGCCTGTTACAAGGCTTGCTCTCCATATCGTACTGGCCCGGTTTTCATATCACATAGACGGCTGGGAGACAACGTCAATCGCTGACCCCAAACAACAAATGCTGCTGCAAAACAACAAATTTCACAACCTATGCCAGTGATTCTTTCTGATTTCAGTTTCTACCACTCACTCATACAGACTGACCATGTTGTTGGGATATGGGAGGAAACCAGAGTACTGAGGAGACCCATGGGGCCACAGCAAGAACATACAAATTACAGACAGCACCAGAGGTCAAGACTGAACCCAAAATAGTAAACACAAGAGATCTGCAGATGTTGGAAATCCAGGGCTACACACACAAAATGCTGGAGGATCATAGATGAGGCAGAATCGATGGAAATTAATAAAAAATTTGAAAGGAGGGGGGAAGATGCCAGAATAAAAAGGTGGAGGTGGGGGGGGGGGAGAGAGGAAGGAGGACGAGCTAGAAGGCGATAGGTTGGAAAGGTAAGGGGCTGGAGAAGAAAGAATCCGATAGGAAAGGATAGTGAACCATGGGAGAGAGGAGAGAAGCAGACGCACCAGAGGAACTGATAGGCAGGTGAGGGGGGGGGGGGGAGGTGGAGAGGAAAAGGAGGAAACTATAAATGACTGGAAGGAGAAATGGAAGCTCATGCACCCAGAATGCGAGAGTTGAGGCAGCAGCTCGCTGCGTCGCTGTGCTGTCCGCTCATTTTCCACGAGTGTATGACCATAAACAGTCCTGCATTGCTAGTTTAGCAAAAACAACACCCCAGGCAAAGCTGAGCATAAAGCTTTTGGAACGTTAGAAAAGCCTAGACACAACAATAAAGCAAAAGCTTTGCTCACTTTCACAGTCGAGCTGTTTAAAGGAGCAGCCAAGGGATGGTCACTGACTCGCAGCATTGCCGGAGATGCCTCTTGCAAATGCAGAGCCTTTTTGCCCTAAGTCAAACCAACGGCATCCACATCACCTATTTTCACAGAGCACAGGCTCAGCTCAGACGGCTCCCCTCCTCCAACCGTTTCCTCTAACAGCCTCATCTGGTCCTACATGCTGCAGAAAGCAAGGTTACGCAACTTGTTGCCCAGCAACCAGCTACCTGCACAGAAGTTTCCATTACATGCCTATGTTGTGGTTTCTGTGACAATTTAATCAGAAGATGCAAACAACAACCAGAGGCAAAGTTGGTTAAGTCTCTCAGTAAAACCGTTCAAGGGGAATGTGCTGAATCCGAAAACAAGCAATATTGTGAACCCATGCATGTGCAATATACTCACATTCCAGTACACAGGCATTTTACCACCAGCAAACAATTACTACATTCAATACAGAAAGGAACCAAAAAAAAATAAGTAAGTTACAATGAGGTGGTTTCCTTAAGGCTGTCTTAGCTGGGCTGGTAGTGGGGGGGGGGGGGCAAGCTCCCACTACCCATTAAATGCTGCAAATGATCCGAGTGTCAAATAGCCTCCGACGAGCAAGTCCAGTTCCTGGCCTTCACCAACAGCTTAGCCACCGAGCCCACTGAACACTCAGAAGCAGCAGCTACTGCAGGGCCAACCGAAGACCACAAGACATTGGAGCAAAATTAGGCCATCGAGTCTGATCTGCCATTTAATCATGGCCAATCTTTTAACCCTCTCCTCAGCCCCACTCCCAAGTCTTCTCCCCATAACCTCAGATGTCGCGTCCAATCAAGAACCTATCAAGTTCTGCCTCGAATACACCCAACAATCTGGCCCCCACAGCTGCCTGTGGTAATACAGTCACCACCATCTGGCGATATCTACTCTGTCCAGGCCTTTCAACATTCAAAAGGTTTCGATGAGATCCACCCTCCGCCAACCTTCTAAGTTGCAGCCAGTACAGACCCAGAGTTATCAAACACTCCGGGTCTCTATATTGAGTTCAACGCTGATTGACAACTCCTGTGATGCCACTGGTGCCAAACTGTATAGATCTCTGCCATTCCTTTGGATTTATCAGCTGTGTGGAGAGGGCAAGTTGGCTGCAAGGGCAATAGCTTCCTCTCCACATCATACTGCCCTAGCTTGCGTACTGGCCTGTGTAATGACTTTGTTTGAAAGTCAAGATGCAACATCCACTGTTGACCCTGACCAACGGAGGCCAAGAAGACATTAATATGGCGTCTGGAAATGACCCAAAATAAAACAAGACATGACACAAGGTGGAATTCAGAACCGAGAACCATCTAACCATGTAGCTTTCAGCAGGCTTTTAAACAGCAGGGGGAAATAAGACTAGTCCCAGGATAGCAGGGTCAGACAGCTCTCCATCGATGATGAGGGTCATGGCAGAAACACCAAGCAGCAAGAGCATGCCATATGTCTGGGCAGAGAGAAGGATTGTGAAGCTCATACCAAAGAGATCTGCAAGGCAAGATATTGGTGCAAGAGCAAGTCAAGCCAATGAAGAGGGATGAAGTCCAGGAAGACTACCCAGCTCATGTAATAAGGGACACACTGGGCAAGATCCAAAACAGACTTACTAGGATAGTAAATCTATTTCCAGCATCCGCAGACTCTCTTGTATCTATTATTAGGATAGTATCTAATCAGTTCGGCTGGTGGTATAGTGGCATCAGCACTGGACTTTAAGGCAGATGGTCCCAAGTTCAACCCCAGCCGGGTCCCAACCTGGGCAGCAGTACCTGCACGGAAGAAATGCCTAGCAATCTACTTCCATATCTTGCCATGAAAACCCCATGGACCCTATGGTCCATGAGGTCTTAAGGAGTTGGATTCAACTAAATGATTGAACAACAAAAGTATCTAAACACCAAGTGCCAACCATTAGTGATCAGATTTACACTACTGCCACAGGTGACAGATGCTGTGATAAACTAACCACTAACAGAGGAAGTTTCAGTATCGAACACCTCGATAATGACAGTATACATCCTAAGAATCCCTGTAAACACATCCATATTCTTTGGAGGCACTGGGCAAAGGGCTATTAAGATATGCTTCAGTTCCAGAGGCTGCAGCTGGGGAGTAGTGGATGATCTGTCACAACTGAACGTGGCCCAATAGGCCTACGGTAGTCTAGGCACGGGAGCACATGGGTTAGCACAAGGCTTTTAGTGCCAGTTATAAAATTCCCACCATAAAAAGTTTCTACATTCTCCCCATGACTGTGGGTTTTCTTGGAAGTTTCCTCCCACATTCCAGACATACAATTTTGAGTTATTCGCTAAGTTGGCAGCAGAAGCATGATGCCCACGGCACATCCTCGAGGCAAATGATGCCTTCCACTGCATGTTTTGGTACAGATCTAACAAATAAAACTAACCTTTATCTTTATAAGCTACCAAGGATCTGGATTTTTCTTTTGCAGAAACCCAGATGTTGCTTGTATATCACAAAGATTTTGCAGGTGCTTTTTAAACATTTGTTTTTTAAAAAAACAAGCACACAAATGATGGATTCCTTCTGACTAACTTAGAAGATAGAAAGAGAGCAATGAAATAATCTGGAAATTAAGATGCATAAAGATTTTTAAAAATCATATTGACACAGAAGTTATTTGCAACAGTATGGAAGGTGAATTCATGGGGTCAAGGAAGTTTCTCAATTCTATATATTGATGAACCAAAGACAAGCTATTTTAGCTATAATGCTGTGTTGTAGGAAAGGGTTAAATTATCTGAGCGTTAAAGAACATTTTGGAAATAGTGACTGTAATGTGATTTTCCATAAAAATTCAAAGCAACTTAGTTCAATACAAGGTTGCAGCCTCCAAATAATGCGCCAGTCATTCAGGACAAAGAAAACTAATGTCTTCACAGTTCTGGAATCCTCTACTCAAGAGAGCTGTGGAGGCTCAGTCACTGAGTAGGTGTACAAACAAGATATCATAAGCAAGTTTTTTTGATTTATGGGAGTCAGATTGATGCTATTGAAAGAAAGAAGCACCAAGGTAAAAATCAGCCATGATACTATTGAAATGAAGGAGCAGCCAAGAGGGGGCAAATGACCTACCATCCCTTGCTAACAATTCACCCCAGGAAATAACCCCCTACACTTTCAAGGCACATTTCAGCATCTGAATGAAAAGGTACCATTAGTTATGAGAAGTGTACACACACACACCTCCCCCCCCCCCCCCAAAGTCCAAGAGCAGAGAACACATAACAACCACAACACAAAAACAAACATGTATGGGCTCCAAACCACACCCAGTTAATTTAGAAAGTGCCAAAACTAAGAGTTGGTATATTTCCAGTGCATTTATAACATGGTGCTCGATAAATAACAACAAATTTTAATACCACAGCACACTCCAACAATGGAAGCTCTCCATCACCCAATCAGCTCCCTGCTTCTTCCTTTTAATGAAATCACAGGCTACAACACTTTATTGTCACCAAACAATTGATACTAGAGCGTACAATCATCACAGCGATATTTCATCCTGCACTACTACACAGACTGAGAGCAGGGAGACTGAAACCAGAGAGTGAAAGCAGGGAGATAAATAGACAATAGACAGTAGGTGCAGGAATAGGCCATTCGGCCCTTCTAGCCAGCACCACCATTCACTATGGCTGATCATACACAACCCCGTTCCTGCCCTCTTCCTATATCCCTCGACCCCGCTATCTACAAAAGCTCTATCTAACTCTCTCTTGAATGCATCCAGAGACTTGGCCTCCAATGCCTTCTGGGGCAGAGCATTCCACATATCCACCACTCTCTGGGTGAAAAAGTTTTTCCACGTCTCTGTTCTAAATGGCCTACCCCTTATTCTTAAACTGTGGCCTTTAGTTCTGGAGTCACCCATCAGTGGGAACATGCTTCCTTCCTCCAGCGTGTCCAATCCCTTAATAATCTTATATGTTTCAATCAGATCCCCTCTCATCCTTCTAAATTCCAGTGTATACAAGCCCAGTCGCTCCAATCTTTCAACATATGACAGTCCCGCCATTCCGGGAATTAACCTTGTGAACCTACGCTGCACTCCCTCAATAGCAAGAACGTCCTTCCACAAATTTGGAGACCAAAACTGCACACAATACTCCAGGTGGGGTCTCACCAGGGCCCTGTACAGCTGCAGAAGGACCTCTTTACTCCTATACTCAATTCCTCTTGTTATAAAAGCCAGCATGCCATTAGCTTTCTTCACTGCCTGCTGTACCTGCATGCTTGCTTTCATTGACTGATGTACGAGAACACCTAGATCTCGTTGTACTTCCCCTTCTCCTAACTTGACTCCATTTAGGTAGTAATCTGCCTTCCTGTTCTTGCCACCAAAGTGGATAACCTCACATTTATCCACATTAAACTGCATCTGCCATACATTTGCCCACTCACCCAACCTGTCCAAGTCACCCTGCATTCTCATAACATCCTCCTGACATTTCACAATGCCACCCAGCTTTGTGTCATCAGCAAATTTGCTAATGTTACTTTTAATCCCTTCATCTAAATCATTAATGTATCTTGTAAACAGCTGCGGTCCCAGCACCAAACCTTGCGGTACCCCACTGGTCACAGCCTGCCATTCCGAAAGGGACCCGTTAATCACTACTCTTTGTTTCCTGTCAGCCAGCCAATTTTCAATCCATGTCAGTACTCTGCCCCCAATACCATGCGCCCTAATTTTGCCCCCATATCTCCTATGTGGGACTTTATCAAAAGCTTTCTGGAAGTCCAGGTACACTACATCCACTGGCTCTCCCTTGTCCATTTTCATAGTTGCATCCTCAAAAAACTCCAGAAGATTAGTCAAGCATGATTTTCCCTTCATAAATCCATGCTGACTCGGACTGATCCTTCTACTGCTTTCCAAATGTGTTGTAATTTCCTCTTTTATAATTGACTCCAGCATCTTTCCCACCACTGACCTCAGGCTAACCAGTCTATAATTCCCTGTTTTCTCTCTCCCTCCTTTCTTGAAAAGTGGGACAACATTAGCCACCCTCCAATCAGCAGGAACTGTTCCTGAATCTATAGAACATTGGAAAATGATTACCAATGCGTCCACGATTTCTAGAGCCACCTCTTTAAGTACCCTGGGATGCAGACCATCAGGTCCCGGGGACTTATCAGCCTTCAGACTCAACACCATTTCTTGCTTAATATAAATTTCCTTCAGTTCATCCTTTACCCTAGTTCCTTTGGCCACTATTACATCTGGGAGATTGTTTGTGTCTTCCCTAGTGAAGACAGATCCAAAGTACCTGTTCAACTCGTCTGCCATTTCCTTGTTCCCCATAATAAATTCACCCGTTTCTGTCTTCAAAGGCCCAATTTTGGTCTTAACTATTTTTTTGCTATTCACATACCTAAAGAAGCTTTTACTATCCTCCTTTATATTCTTGGCTAGTTTACCTCCGTACCTCATTTTTTCTTGGCGTATTGCCTTTTTTGTTATCTTCTGTTGCTCTTTAAAAGCTTCCCAGTCCTCCGATTTCCCGCTCATCTTTGCTATGTTATACTTCTTCTCTTTTATTTTTATACTGCCATTTACTTCCCTCGTCAGCCCTTACTCCCCTTAGGATCTTTCCTCCTCTTTGGAATGAACCTGCATCTTCTGCATTATTCCCAGAAATACTTGCCATTGTTGTTCCATTGTCTTCCCTGCTAGGGTATTGTTCCATTGAACTTTGGCCAGCTCCTCCCTCATAGCTCCATAGTTCAACTGTAATACCGACACATCCGTTTTTCCCTTCTTCTCAAATTGAAGCAGTGCTTAACCTTCCCCAGTTACAGATGGGTAACTGAAATCCAGCACTTGGATTTATCACCCACCCAAGCTCAAAGTACTCCCGACTACCTACCCACCATCTACATTTTTTCTCTTTCAACCTACTCATACACTCCTCTTACTGTAAGGAAACAGCTTCTCCCCTAGGCTGTAAGACTACTGAACTCCCTGATATCATCCAGCTCTCGGCACACATGAAATGCTGATCTCGTTAAAATTATTTGTTAATTTACTAATGGCAATATTACTTCGTTTTGTGTGAGTTATATGCACTGTGTTGTGCACCTTGGTACAGAGGGACATTGTCTCATTCGGTATACATACATACGATTGAACAATAAACTCAAACTCCTCCCCCCAAAAAAAATCTAACATTTTTCATATGCTATTCAAAAATGTTAATGAGGTACTGTTGCTTTTATATTGTGTGCAATGCACTGGGAGCGGCAGGTAGTGTAGCTGCCTCTCAGCTACAGTTCGGGCTTGGCATTGACCTCCCAGTACCCTTTGTATAAGCTTACATATTATCTCCCAAATGCTCTATTTTACTCCCTCTTCTCAGACACATGCCAGTTAATTGGTTACCAGAAATTACTCCAAGCATAGCTAGGTGGCAGGAAGAACTGGTATTGACAAGCACATGAGAACAAGGTCATAAAATTGAAATAAAATTACTGAGCTAGTATAGGTTCAAAGGGGGGGGGGGTGGAGTTAATTGTCTAATATGTCAAAAAGAGCAATTAACAACTTCCATTGATTGTTCTTTATTTTTAATATTACTCAAAATCTAAATCACATTATCAAACTATAGTGAACTAATGCACACAAGCACTGAAAATAAAAGTGGTTTAAATGATGTATTGTAAAGCATCATGGCTTTGAGTTATATTCTGAAATTTGCTTTCAATAAAGATTTAGAGTTGAATGCAATTAAGTCACTGCAGGTTAGGCATTATCTGTGGAAAGATAAGTGTTTCAGAATTATTAACCCTCTGTCACAAAGACTGACCTACAGAGCTGCTTCCAACACGGTTTCAAATTTCCAGCATCAGTAGATTTTATTTTTAATGTACTGGGGAAAATTGCTGCTAATTCCCAATCAGACCAGAACCCCAATAGTTTTGATGGAGATTCTACACGCATGGGTAAGGAGAAGGAGCAGGGATAAATTGAGAGTCATAACAACAAACATCACAGAAACAGCACCCATCCTACTTTTCCTCCAAAACCCTCGTCATCTCCCCCTACTCATCCACAATAGGGGCAAAGCCAATTAACCACCTACCAACCTCTGTAGGATGTCCATGGAAAGTAGAATATCCAGAGGAGGGGGAAAAAGAAGAGCACATCATCCCAAGAATATGCTACCTTGGGGACCAGAGTTGCTCAAGCTGAGGCAGCAGCACTGGTCCACCATTTTGTTGCATGTTTAATTAGAATGTCACAGTGGAGTACAGGAACAGCCCTTCAATTCACAATGTTGACACAGTTTCTGAATTTTTAAGTCATTAAGGTAACATCTCTAGCTTTGTCTTCCATCAAAGCTCAACAGATGCCAAGTAGGGGGAATTGTCCAAGAGCTGGTCACTATGTTGCTGAATGTGCAGAGGTCAGAGCGCTCCAGACTAATTATGCAGGGCTAATGGATAGCATGATCCACCCAAGAACTGTGGGACTTCTGCACTGACAAAGGTGTTTTACATACAAGATCTTAAACTGTGTTGCCAGACAGACATGATTAACTAGAGTATCCATCCTCAGCCAATTGTAATCAAAGATTAATTTCATTCTAATAACATTGCTATTATCTCACTGTATGGAAACTCTGACAAATAATTCACATTATAATAGTGACTACATCTGTAAAGTACTTCAAACTGCAATGGAGTGTTCTTTCGTCTATGTTCAATGAGGGGCATCAAACAGTACGTGCAATGAGAAGGTGACCACTTAACAGTGAGGCAGTTGGCAACAGAAACACAGTGGATTCCGGTTAACTGGGCCATTGATTAATTGGGACAGCCACTTACTTGGGCCAACTCTTGAAGAATAAAAACTAATCAAGAAAATAGCTAGGATTCCCTTTGTTCATTTGGGACACTATGCTACTTAATTGGGAAAGGAGACAGTTGCCGAACAGATTCTAACGAGCATCAGTCACATGCACTTGAGTGCCTGTTTGAACCAACACTGCTAGAGTGAACAGTTTATAAATGGCATCAGCTGCATCTGCTTGTGTTCAAACAGCAGCAACTCTGTCACTGATGGTTGGATAGAAGTAAGCAGCAAGACAATTGGGAACTGTTGTGCTAAAGTTGATTTCAAGCATTCATACTTGGAGATGTCAGAAACAATCAGGAGTGAAAATTATATTTCATAGTTTGACAAGTTAGGAGCTACAATAATTTTAAGGTTTCGACATCTTGAATGTTGCAATGAATGTGAAGATTCAGAGGATGCAACAGTTGGAAACATTACACGAAGGCAGTTGAAACATCTACACTTGGTGCCTGACTGTAATTGAATAAAATCAGTGTAATCAAAGGAATGCGGCAGCATACAGTGAATGAAAACCTTTGTCAATAGCTATTAAGAACCAAGAGTTTTATAGTACTGTCGCATTTGCCCTGTTTCATTTAAATACACAAACTGTTGCCTAGTTACACTGTAATTTGTGTCTTTCTTATACTTTAACTATTTCCATGAAATTTCCACTAATTGGAGCAGCCATTTAATAGGACCAAAATGTACTGGTCCCGATGTGTCTCAATTAATCAGAAACCACTGTACTGATATCCAGATGTCTATTTCCTTCCTCCAAGTGATACATAATCTACCCCCTTCCTGCAAAGCTTCAAAACTGCAGGAGATTTTTTTTCGTAATGGACAAAAGGCTTGGGGCTTTTTGAGGTTTGACAACTCAGATATAGAAGTATGATCACATAACCTCAAATTTACATTGGGAATGTTCTCCCATTGCTTCTCCTGGGAAGAGTAAGGAAATGAATCTTATTTGAAAATGAGCCTTTGGAATTTTGAACGGAAAATAAGTTGAAATGAACTGCACAGCTATAATTTTCAATTGCGACATTCCGGACCAAGTCATTAATCATTCATGAGCATGGCTCTTCTCTTCAGTACACCGCCCACCCACTCACTGGCACAGGGGATCTCAATAAAACCTATTGAATAGACTAGATAGAGTGGGTGTGGAGAGTATGTTTCCTACAGTGAGCAAGTCTAGGCCCAGAGGCTACATTATCAGAATAGAGGGATGTCCATTTAGAACAGAGACAAGGAAGAACTCCTTTAGCCTGAGGGTAGTGAATTTTTGGGATTCATTGTCACAAACAGGTGTGGAGGCTGATGGGTTCTTGATTAGCCCGAGCAAAGGTTTCAGCCATGATGAAACGGCAGAACAGACTAGATAGACCAAATGGCCCAATTTTGCTGCTGTGTCTTATGGACACCAAGTATGTTGTGACAAAAAAGTAAACCAAAGTAAGAGCGAAGACATACAAGAGTGAGAGGTTCAACAACATGGTGGGCAAGTTGTGTCAGGGTCTGGACTCCTATTTAGCTTTTGCTGTGTAATCCACCAATACTGGTTCTTCTCTACACTGTTGATGTCAAGATCCCAAAGTCCCTCTTGTCCATTAGATCAATGGTTTCAACACCATCCACACTTCAATTCTGCTTTTTCAACAAGAAACCCCCAGGCAATGTCATTTCAGTTGCTGACAAACATTCTCCTTAACGCAAAAATCCCTGATGTTTCCAGAGCAACACACACGAAATGCTGGAGGAACTCAGTCAGGTCAGGCAGCATTGCTGGAAATCCAGAGCATCAAGTTTCCCGATGTTTCCAAATATTTTGAATGAAATCTGGAGAAGTTACCAAGTGAGCAGGTGCTTCTGACTTTCTGCACTTTTATCCATCAAATTTGACTCAAATAACAAGCAGTGCTACTACACTGTTTTAAAATTCTCACTCAATATCTTGCCATCCTTAGCTAAAGCTCTCTATACTCTGGATTTACTCCCATACATCGCCTCTCCTCTACTTCCCAAATCCCTCTATTTTGGTGCAAACTCTGACCCACGTAAGCAGCACAATATCAAACTTTGATACTATTTCTCACCAATGATAAAAAGCTGGCAAGTGGTATAGTAGCATCCACACTGGACTTTGAGGCGAGTGGTCCCAGGTTCAAATCTGGGACAACATTTTCCATCCATGCTGGGTTGAGCCAGCAACTCAGCCTCGTTAAAAAAAAATCAGACAAAAATCCTAAAGAAACAGGAAGATTGCCACCCAATGTGCCACTAGGCACAGTAAGGAACAATAAAAAAACGCGATGCAAAGGGAATATTTGCTGCCCATTGGAACTGATCTTTCACTCTAGAGAGAAATCCTATAATAATCCAGAAATGGGTCACTACATACAAAATCAAAGACACAAGAAAATTTGCAGATGCTGGAAATCCAAGCCACACACACAGACAGACAGACAGACACACACACACACACAGTGCTGGAGGAACTCAGCAGGCCAGGCAGCATCTAGGAAAACAGTAGTCGATGTTTCAGGCCAAGACCCTTCAGTAGGACTGGAGAGAAAAAGCCAAGGAGTAGATTTAAAAGGTGGGGGAGGGGAGAGATGATAGATCAAACCTCGAGGGGGAAGAATGAAATAAAGAGCTGGGAAGTTCATTGGTGAAAGAAATAGAAGGCCATGGAAAAAGAGGGAGGGGGAAGAGACGCACCGGAGGAAGGAGATAAGGTGAGAGGGGGGAAGGGGGGAGGGGAAATGGTGAAGGGGGCTGAGGGGCATTACTGGAAGTTTGAGAAACTGATGTTCATACCATCAGGTTGGAGGCTATCCAAACGGAATACAAGGTGTTGTTCCTCCAACCTGACTGTGGCCTCATCACGACAGTGGATTTCTCTCCAGTCCTGCTGAAGGGTTTTAGACAAAATGTCAACTGTACTCTTTCCCCAGATGCTGACTGGCCGGCTGAGTTCCTCCAGCATGCAACACATCCATAATACTGGCCAAGCCATCTTCTCACAGTGACTCATTCGCCTTCTCTGAACACTAACAAAATTCTACAGGTCTACTGTTGAAAGTATCCTGTGTGCTTCATGGTCTGGTATAGCAATTCGAAAGGACCAGAATGTAGGAAGCTGCAGAGAGCAGTGGGCTCTGCCCAATGATTCCCTTCCACTATTTGTAGTTACTACAGGAGGCATTGCCACAAAGCAACACTCAAAGATCCCCGCCTCCAGCTCAAACCATCTTCTCTCATCAGGCAGGAGGTTCAGAAGCCTCAAGTCCCACACCAGATTCAAAAAAACTGCTACTTTCCTTCTACCATTTGCTTCTTGAAGCAACCTGCACAATCCAAATAGGTATTGCAACACCATTTTGCACTAAACTGGACTTTGTTTTCTTCTGTTGTAATCGTGTTCTGTCTTGTGGAGGTCATGGAGGTTTTTCAAATCTTATATGATGCAATGTGCCTGTGCTGCTGCTAGTTTTCACTACACCTCTGCATACATGTTCATATGCATTTAACAATAATCTTGACTGACTTTAAATATGTTCATGCAGTACTACTGACCTATTTCTCATATCCTTTGCAAAACCTTCTGAGAAAGGAACTACTTTCTCAAACTCTATTCCACATCACCCCCAAGTTCACTTTTCCACTGCATGTACCCCAATCATTTGAATAACAAGAGGAACTAGGACAGATCTCTGCCCCTATCAAAGTACTGTATGGTAAAAATACAGGTACTTCATGGACCGCAATTTCAAATAAATACTCCACAGATTCTCACTAACTTCTGATCTGGGTCAGAATTTTCCCAAAACAATTCACAGTCCAATCCTTCCCTATGTCTACACTGACAAAATGTCCCACTTACATTCTTCCTGGGTCATCAATATCATCCACTTACCTACACTGACGTAATAGCCTGCCCGAATGACCTGATGATATCTTGTCCAGTCTCCCCTTGACTGCTCATAGACACAAGGATTCTTCCAAAACACATTATTCATGCCAAAGCAAACGATGTTTAAATACCACATTCCAGCACACAATGACAGAGAATGCAAACAGAGCAATGGAATCCAGACTGGTTGGTGCCTGGCCCCACTAAAAAAGGTAGAACCCAGATCTTTTAAAGTCACACCAATTTATCAGGATATAGGCAAGAGCTATATATGCTAAACACAAGAGGCTCAGCAGATGCCTGAAATCCAGAGCAACACTATTTCAGCTCGGAGCATCGGAGTTCAAGAGTCCCATTCCGACAGTCTTTAGAGAGTCTATACGTCCTCCCCGTGGAATATGTGGGTTTTCTCCAAGTGCTCTGGTTTCCTCCCACAGTCCAAAGACATGCTAGGTGGTAATCAGTCATCACAAATTTTCCCTCATTGTTGGGATGGCATGATTGAAGGGCAAGAAAGACCTACCTGCACTGCACTTATAACTGAATTTAAGTACAATAAACTAACTCAGCAGGTCAGGCAGCATGTCTGGATAGAAATTAAATGGTCATGTTTCAGGTCAAGACCCTTCATCAGGACTGATGAGGAACTTAGTGAGAAGTCTTGGCTCAAAATGATGACTGTTTATTCTTTTCCATAGATGCTGCCTGACCTGCAGAATTCGGTAGCTGTACGCACTATTTACTGGCAATGTCCCTCAGGACATTAAGGTGATAGGAAACAGGTACTTTGTACTTCCACAGTGCTTTTGCAGAGATTTCCAGAGCTGCTCTGCATCGGTGGATTCCAGCTAATTGGGCCATTGTTTAATTGGAACAACTCTTAATTAAAAAAAAGTAGAGAAAATAGCCAGGACTCCATTCATTTATTTCAGACACAATGCACTTAATTGGAACAGGGGACAGTTGCCAAACAGTTTCTACCTTGCATCAGTCACGTGCATTTGTGTGGCTGTTAGACACTACACGAGAGAAACTATTCAGAACGGCTTTGCCCACTGCAGTTTTTAAAGATTCCAGCTTGGAGATGCCACAAATGGCCAGGAGGGAACATGGAGTAATTTCATTACTTCAACAAGTTAGAAACTTTAATGAATTTGAAGATAGCAACAATAATCTTGAATGCTACAATGAAAATGAAGATATGGAGGATGCAGTCATCAAAACCATTGCATGAAGGCAGTTGATTATCTGCAATGATTTTGTTCACTTGCAGACAAGAGAACACAGCAGTACACACTCGATGAATTCCTCTTTTGACAACTACTAGGAACTAATAGTTTATAGAACTGTGGTAGTAATGATTGTGTTCTAATTTGTTCTGTATTTTATTTAAATACACAAATTGTTACTCAAAGGGTAGTTGAGTTTTTTTAATCATTTTTAGCTATTTCCATGAAACTTTGGCTAATTGGCAATTAATTGGCCCAAAATGTACTGGTCCTGATGTTTCCCAATTAACCGGAATCCAATGTACATCTGCAAGTAGGCATTATGCTGCAAGACTTGGAAGGAAACAGGAGTTCCCTTTATTACACAGATACAAATGCAGTAACGATGTAACATTACATCACATTTACAGCAAACAGCACCAGGCCCGCAATGTTTCAAAAACAAAAACTGAAAGAGAACAATACTAAGGATAAGAAAATAAAGGAAAGAACAGAATAAAATCAAAATGAATGCTGTACAGTGAAGTGGAAAATATACTCTTGAACTTGAGTATCCTCTTGCCAACTTCCACTCAACAATTTGTGCTTAGTTCAACAAAGGTTTTACACAGGAGACTGTTACATCCAGAACAGTTGTGATTGTCTTTGAAAATTAATTGCAAGATTTAGAAAATACAAGCTATAACCTCAGATACTGTGAAAAATCGAAGAGCAAACAGGCTGTCAAGGTAATATAGAAAATGCTGTGACGAACTCCACAGATCAGTATTGATGAAAGGTCTAAGCCCAAAATGTCGACTATTTATTCCTTTCCATAGATGCTGCCCAACCTGCTGAGTTCCTCCAGCATTTGTATGTTACTTTATATTTCCAGCATCTGCAGAATCTCTTGTATTGAGGTAATCTTCCCAGATTTTATGCAGTGTGACAGGAAATCACTGGATTAGATGAAATTCTCCAGTTAGGCAAATGGGCTCAGGCAACCAATTTACTGACTGCATGGGATTACTGGAACAGAATGTCAGAGACACTATAGAAAGACAGTGAATAAGCCAATAACTACATGCAATACATCTCACTAAATCACACCAATTTGGAGAGCCGCGGGTACAAAGGAGGAAATGCAACACAGCGGGACACATCAGGACCAGCACATTTTAGCCCAATTAGCCAAAGGCTTCATGGGATTAGTTAAAAAGACAAACTGAGTAACAAATAAGGTATTTAAACGAAACACAGAACAAGTTAGAACACTATTAATAGTACTATAAAACTATATTATTTCCTAACAGTTATCGGAGGAATTCATCCAGTATACGCAATGAATAAAGTCAGCACAGACAACTACTATCAATGACTGCATCCTCCAAATCTTCAGTTTCATTGTAATGTTCAAGATGATTGTCGATAGCTTCAAATTCATCAGTGGCGAAATTGTTTTATTTTCCCTCCCAGCCATTTCTGGCATCTCTAAGCCGGAATGCTTGAAACCACTGTGAGCAAAACTGTTCTAGATTGTTCTACTGCTTATTCCTTGCCAACTATCAGTGACAAAGAAAAAAAAAATCACTGCTTTTTGAACAAACAAATGCAACTGAGGTTATTTAAAAACCAATCTTTCTAAGCACAGTGGAGTGTCTTAATGGCCACATGAGTGTACCAGACTAACATTAGTTAGTTCTGATAAAGTCTCAGCCCAAAATGTCACTGTTTACAATTTTCCATAGATGCTAGCTGGCCTGCTGAGTTCCTCCAGCATTCTATGTGTTTGCTTTGTATTTCCAGCATCTGCAGATCTTGTGTTTGTGCAAGTTAGAACCTGTCCGGCAACAGTCTTCTGCCCCAATTAAACAGCAGTGTCCCAAACAAATAAAAAGGATTCCCAGCTATTTTCTTGATTGGTTTCAGAGTTGCCCCAAATAATGGGCCAATTAACCAGAATCCACTGTATTGATAGGTGCTTACTGTAGCGGTGTGCTACAAGCAGCGCTAAAATTACGACACGGAGTCGGTAACTGCAGTCGAAGGAAAAACTTTATTCGAAAACTTCAGCCTCACTTTTAAGCCTCTGTCAACCGGCCCCCCATGGCGAAGAGGCTCCAAAGCTCTGTGCTCGCAAACCCCCGTAGGCTATCTAATTGTGAGTCGGTTCGGATACGCTAGGAAATGAGGCGCTACATTACATCAGTTTTGCATCCAATACACTGTAACAAGGTGCCAATCAGCAATCTAGGAGCAAAAAAAAATTGCTGACCCAGGAAAACTGGAATTAAAACAAAATACTGGATACAACCAGCAGGTCAGGCAGCAACAATAATGAGAAAAAGTGTCATTTCAGATCCAAAGAAAGATCCTGACTCAAAAAGTTAACGGTTTCACTCTGAGTCCGTTATAGTGGAACTCTCTGGTTTTACATGCCAACAAGTTCACTCTGAAATGAATGAAGCTGAAGACACTGGGAGCTGTAGTGTCACAACATTTTAGCAGATACTTGTGGCAGAAATGTTCTACCAGAGATCAAAGCTACCCCTGACAATGCCAAAGCTGCACAGATGTCAAAGTTGTCGAGGCAAAAAAACAAAATACAGAGATACACAGGTCAAATGTCTCAGTCCACAGACGTTTCAGAACAGCGTCAACAACAGACCTTCTAGAAAATCATCTGTGTCCTTGATATTCTTTGTGTGTGCACCCTGTGGAGATACTGTAACAGCTTGTGGAACAGAGCCCCGAGTGAAGGCTCTTGACATTTTACTGCATGATGAGTGATTCTGCCAGTCAAGCATTTAAGCTTAAGCATTGATGATTTATTATATACTGCATGACACTGGTGCAGAACTTAGCCATTCAGCCTGCTCTGCCCTTCAGTCATGGATGATTTAATTTTCGTTTACCCCAATCTCCTGCTTTCTCCCCATAACTTTTGATGCTCTTACTAATGAACTTATCAAATTTGGTTTTAAACATCAAAAGCCCAAAGCCAAAAATAAATCACCGGTAATAAACTGCATTGTCTCAGCAAAGTTTAGACTACATTGTTCATTTGTTTGTTTCCTGAAATGAAGTACTAATCGTTAAATCACTTCATGACTAAAGGAAATCTCAGTCAACTGACCCAGATGTCTGGAATTCCTCTGAGATGACCAGCCTGACCACAGTTTATTAATAGTAATGTCAAAGCCGAGAGGTACAACGAACCACAGCAAGGGGAACAAAACTAATTCAGCCAACACACTCATAACTCAGTACACAGGTCTCTGACCAGAAACACTTCCCGTGTACATGCTGCATGACCATCGTGTCGTCGTTTTCTCCTGTCGCTCTTACTGAGCTGAGCATGATGCACCCACATCGACACAGCTCCTCAGGTCTCAGAACGTGCACACTGGGCCCTCCAAGAGCCCTTCAAACTATCAACGTTTCCCAATCTGTTGTGTTGCCCTTTCTTAATCCCTGCGCTACGTAATCAACTAGAATTTGTGCTCGGTTCCCACACTTAATAGATAATCCCAGAACGCGGGCAAGACTAAACACATCCTCTCCCAGCCACACTCTGTATCTATAACATCTTTAGGAGACTTCCAGGGCACTCCACAGTTTGCGAAGTATCTTCAATCTGCAGTTATGATTCTAATATAGGAAAAGCTGCAGAGAATTTGCACATAGCAAGGATGATCAATGCCAAAGCCACTAGTTCCCTGCCCAAGCTGATGTTGGTTGGGAGATTAGGGTGAAAACGATCAATCACTCCTGTCCCGCAGTCAGAACCACAACCCACTCACTGAAAGAGAAGTCTATAGTCTGTCAAGAACTGACAGCCAGTTGTACTTAAAACATTTCAACAGTGTTCCAAACATACAAACTCAAAGTGAGTTCCACAAGCCAGGTCATGCATTCTTGCTCATGCTACCTTCGAGGAGGAAGTACAGAATGGCTTCTGCCTCTCCACCATCAGATTTCTGAATGGACAGTGAATCTATGGACACTACCTCACTATTTTATCCCTGTCTTAGATATATACAATTTCTAAAAACCTTATAAATTGCTATTTTATCTATGTGTATATATCTGTGTTTAATATTATAATATATAGATCTATATGGATATAATAATATTATACATATAGATATATACACACATATATAAAAATAGCAATTTATAGGAATTTTAAAAATTATGAAATGCACTGCTGGCACAAAACATCAAACTTCACAACATATGCCGGTGATATTAAGCCTGATTCTGACTGACCAGAATGCGCAGAAGAGGTAGGTTTCAGGCTGTCTACTGAAAGAGAGACACACAGATGACTATGATTTCAGGAGAGGAATTTCCCAACTTACAGCATACTAGTTGATGGTGGAACAATGACTTAATGCAGCAAACAAAGGCCATCAGATCAAGACGTGGATGGTGACGGAGGGGCAATTTCAAAGGGCAGCTGGGGCAAACACTGCACTCAGCAGTATTGTAGGCCAGTGAGCAGAGGCAGCATATGAAGAAACTGCAAAACACAAGGCAGGAAGCCAAGATTCGATCAGCTCAAATTTACGGTGTGTGCAAAGCCAGAGATTGGCCACATGAGCAAGACTGGAGCAACTAATCAAACTTTAATTCTCAGTGGTTGGCTCATCGACCTCAAATGGAAAATATGCTTCAGCGTCTACGAGTGAAAACACAGAACAGGCCCACAACGTTTCGCCGAACCAATTAAATTGGTAATCAAATGGCCGAATAAACTTATCCCCTCAGTCGATACAATGTTGGCATCCTCCATTTTCTTCACGTTCATGTGCCGATCGATCTAAATGTCTCTCAAGTCTCTGCTTCTACCACCACCCCACACAGCACATTCCTGGAACCAATCACTTTAAAAAAACTAACCTCTCACATCTCCTTTGAAATTACCCACACACACACTCTTTAAATGCAAGTTAGACAACTGTAAAATGCAGTCAGTTACCCTGATCACTAACCTGGGCATGCTTAATAGTTCAAACTAATCTGGTTAGTAATCATTGCAACGTAGCGAGCGGCTGCGCGCTGCAGTTTACATTGTACAATAGTCAGCCGTTGTTATGAGCCCTGGCATCACCACAGACAACTGCAAATGGCAGCAGAGAAGTCAAGGGAAAGAAACAGCTTCTCTGAAGGCAATTCACCCAGTACAACAACGGAGCCACGGCTCTCTGCAATGCAACCCTAAAGAACGGAAATAGAACCCATCCTCCGAGTATTTGGTCTGCACCGCAGAACTCCCGGACGTTTACCGCAGAACAAAAATATTTGTGTAACTGTACCCAGCCTGCAACTCAGACACGGCTTGTGGATTCGGCATAAGGGAAAGGAAAGCTGGACAAGCTAAGCGCCGACAGACGTGGGCACTCGAGATCCTTTTCTGCCAAGAGTTGCTCAAAATTGCAAAACAAAAATCAAAACCTGCCCACGGCTCCACACGACGGAAAGAATTAGAAAAATAAAAATCAACTATTGGTCCCGATCAGAAAAGCAGGACAGAGGGGCAACTGTTTCACTGAAAATAAAACTCCATCATAACTTCGGTATCATAAAATGACAAACTCGGGAGAGTACAACCATAAACAAATATCACGCCTACAATCGCAAGGGCTGTACTTTCACCACACTCACCTGAAGGACACCCAGGAGCTGCGCACCAAGCCCAGGTTACCTTCCCAACCATTCCCCAGAGGTGGCACCTCCTTCCCTTGTCCCTTGTCACGGGAAGGAACAGCACAACCTTCCCCCAGGGTGCAGGCATGTCACCTTTCCCAGCTCAGGTGCGGCTGCATCACCCTCTGAGCATGCACACCAAGCCCAGGTTACCTTCCCAACCATTCCCCAGAGGTGTCACGGGGACCTGTTTGTTCCCCCAGGGTGCAGGCATGTCACCTTTCGCAGCTGGCTCTCAGGTGCGGCTGCATCACCCTCTGAGCATGCACACCAAGCCCAGGTTACCTTCCCAACCATTCCCCAGAGGTGTCACGGGGACCTGTTTGTTCCCCCAGGGTGCAGGCATGTCACCTTTCGCAGCTGGCTCTCAGGTGCGGCTGCATCACCCTCTGAGCATGCACACCAAGCCCAGGTTACCTTCCCAACCATTCCCCAGAGGTGTCACGGGGACCTGTTTGTTCCCCCAGGGTGCAGGCATGTCACCTTTCGCAGCTGGCTCTCAGGTGCGGCTGCATCACCCTCTGAGCATGCACACCAAGCCCAGGTTACCTTCCCAACCATTCCCCAGAGGTGTCACGGGGACCTGTTTGTTCCCCCAGGGTGCAGGCATGTCACCTTTCGCAGCTGGCTCTCAGGTGCGGCTGCATCACCCTCTGAGCATGCACACCACAGCGACTCGCAGACAGGAGAGCCGCGGGGTGCAGCACTGTCACCGATGCCAACGTCCATTCATTCCAGATACGAGTCCCCCCCCCCTCCCACGTGGAGCCGCCCGCTGCCCGCTGCCCGGTGCGGGAAAGGCGTGGAGGGGAAAGAATGTGTCCAGATGCACTGCACCCCCTGACCCATCCGCACGGGTCGGCGAACCGCAAAGACAGGCCGGGGCCGGGGCCGGGGCCGGGGCCCTCCTCTCCCCCCACTCAGCCGTACTCACCCCGAGGCCGTCGTCCAGGCTCAGGTACTGCGGCTGCTGACCCTCGGCGTCACTGCAGGGGCTGAAGTCGTCCTCGGACTCCTCGAAGGAGGACGAGTGTCCGGCCGAGGACAGCGACGAGCCCGACAACTTGCGGAGCAGCAGCGACGGGGCGGGCGAGCCGCCGCAGCCACTGTCCGACGACGGCGACTCCTCGTCCTCGGCCACCCCTTCGACCCTGGCCAGCGACTCGTCCTGGGTCACGATCAGCCGGGGGATGGGCCTGCAGCTGGAGGCCGGGCGTAGGTCCGCGGCCTCGGGCTGGAATGCTGCCGGACATGGGCTCGGCTCCCTCAGCCGGAGGTTGCCCGTCATCTCCCTCAGGCCGGGTCCGGGCTCCAGCTCCGTGACCGGAGCCGCCGCGCTCTCGGGGCTTTTCATCAAACTCCCGCTGCCGGCATCACCACTGCTCAAGCGGAGAAGCCTCCGCCACTATCGCTGCCACTGCCACTGCCGCCGCCCATTTCGAGATCGCGGCCGACGGGCGGAGCCCCAAGCGCGACCCGTAACCAGCCGACGCCGGGCAGCAGCTTTCAACCCGCTGTCAATCAACTTCGGACCCCGCCCCTTTCCCTTGTTTCCATGACGCAAAGATGCCTCTCTCCTCCTGTCAATCAACCACCAAGCCCCGCCCTTGTCCCGACCCCTATCTGGCAAAGACAGGGTTAGCGGTAACTAAGGGTGTAAATAACCAGCTTATTCAAGATTCTTTCATCTCATTTCCCGTATACCAGTGCAAAAAAAAATTGAACTCTAGGTCCGATTATAAAAGATAAGAAACGCGACAATAGAAACCGAAATACAGATACATAAGCTAGTTTGTATACATGGATTGTATGTCCAGGAAGTAATAAAACAGCGCTGATTGGGGGCATTAGGGTGGGTTGGCTGCTTTGGGAGAAGTTACGGTGTTTGAATCTGCTGGTCTCGCCGTGGATGGGATCCTCAGTGATGTTACTGGCCTTTTACCAGCACCTTTCAGAATATGTCACCCTGATGACTCTTCAGAAGGTAGAGGATGTGTTCTGGGACCATGCGCTCCCTGGAGTTTGAAACTTCACACATTTTCCACTGCTGATGTAAAGAGGGGTGTGAGTGATGCTGGGGTAGTTTACCATCTCTTTTGTTGTCATTGTCGTTTGCCTGGAGCCTCTTCCACCTGCCCGTCTCGTCGTTGATGGTGATGACCTCGTGCGTTTGACCGTGCAGTCCTGTGTGAGCAGACAGCCCTGGGGCAGGGGGCCGTGTTAAACATGAGGAGGGAGGAGCGGCTGTGCATCCGGACTGTCTGAGCTCCGTCGGTTTGGAAGTCCAACACCCAGAGTCAGAGTAGAACAGGAACGAGGAGTGGGAGTTTCTTCACCCGTGTTGAACGCTGCCCCGAAATCCAGAAAGAGCAATCTGATGAAAGTGCCTTGTCGAGCTGTGTCAGAGCCGGCTGCGTTACAGACGCTCTGGCATTTGTCATAGAGCGGTCCTGTTGGTCAGCATAGTGCTGAGTGTCCAGTGTGGCAGGAATGGTTTTTTTAATTCGCGCCATGACCAACTTTTCAAAGCTCTTCATAGCTCTTTGCTATGGTGGCCGATTTAAAGCATACGGGGACAGCAGTCTTAGTGTTGAAGATGTGAGTGAACTGGGTGCAGTCTCCGGGTACTTGGCCTGGTACGTTTCCCGGCCCGGCCAGCTTCCGGGGACTGATTGCCTGCAGAGCCCTTCTCACGTCCACTGCTGCTATAAACAGTGGCTGCTCAGCTGGGAGGGGCAGAACTTCCGTGTAGCGTGTATAAAAATTAATATTAATAATATTTACCAAACACTTTTCATACGTGCTTTACACGCATTAAAATAACATAAAAATAAAAAAATAAACCTGAAAATAAAAGACAAAAAGATGTGAGTTCAAAACAAGGTTAACTGAATAGGTGGCATTTAAAAGTATCATCTTTTAAGAGACTCTTCGATAGGTATATGGAGCTTAGAAAAATAGAGGGCTATGCGGTGGGGATATTAAGGCAGTTTCTGGAGCGGGTTACATGGTCAGCACAACATTGTGGGCCGAAGGGCCTGTAATTTCTATGTTCTATGAGTCTGCAGCCCTTATGGTTTTAGGTATTGAGCTCTGCCATCTAAGAGGATAATTTTAAAAAGCTGACCTGCCAATGACCTTTTGACCGACATTGTTTAAGTTTAAGAGAGCTTGAGCAGAATTATAGTGAAAACAATCCTGTGATGTACTCCAGTCCCAGATCATTGAGAGCTTTAGAAGCAAGAGAACTTTGAAATCAATTCTAAAAGGTACAAGAAGCTGATCCAAAGTAGCTGGTATGGGAGTGATCTGTTCACTCATCCTGGTCTTGGTGCACACAGATGTACAGGTAAACAGGGTACAGGGTGCCCTCAGGTGTACAGGTAACCAGGGTACAGGGTGCACACAGGTGTACAGGTAACCAGGGTACAGGGTGCCCTCAGGTGTACAGGTAACCAGGGTACAGGGTGCACACAGGTGTACAGGTAACCAGGGTACAGGGTACACACAGGTGTACAGGTAACCAGGGTACAGGGTGCACACAGGTGTACAGATAACCAGGGTACAGGGTGCACACAGGTGTACAGGTAACCAGGGTACAGGGTGCACACAGGTGTACAGGTAACCAGGGTACAGGGTGCCCTCAGGTGTACAGGTAACCAGGGTACAGGGTGCACACAGGTGTATAAGTAACCAGGGTACAGGGTGCACACAGGTGTACAGATAACCAGGGTACAGGGTACACACAGGTGTACAGGTAACCAGGGTACAGGGTGCCCTCAGGTGTACAGGTAACCAGGGTACAGGGTGCACACAGGTGTATAAGTAACCAGGGTACAGGGTGCACACAGGTGTACAGATAAACAGGGTACAGGGTACACACAGGTGTACAGGTAACCAGGGTACAGGGTGCACACAGGTGTACAGGTAACCAGGGTACAGGGTGCACACAGGTGTACAGGTAACCAGGGTACAGGGTGCACACAGGTGTACAGATAACCAGGGTACAGGGTACACACAGGTGTACAGGTAACCAGGGTACAGGGTGCACACAGGTGTACAGATAACCAGGGTTCAGGGTGCACACAGGTGTACAGATAAACAGGGTACAGGGTACACACAGGTGTACAGGTAACCAGGGTACAGGGTGCACACAGGTGTACAGATAACCAGGGTTCAGGGTGCACACAGGTGTACAGGTAACCAGGGTACAGGGTGCACACAGGTGTACAGGTAACCAGGGTACAGGGTGCACACAGGTGTACAGATAACCAGGGTACAGGGTGCACACAGGTGTACAGGTAACCAGGGTACAGGGTGCACACAGGTGTACAGATAACCAGGGTACAGGGTGCACACAGGTGTACAGGTAACCAGGGTACAGGGTGCACACAGGTGTACAGGTAACCAGGGTACAGGGTGCACACAGGTGTACAGGGTGCACTCAGGTGTACAGATAACCAGGGTACAGGGTGCACTCAGGTGTACAGATAACCAGGGTACAGGGTGCACACAGGTGTACAGGTAACCAGGGTACAGGGTGCACACAGGTGTACAGGGTGCACTCAGGTGTACAGATAACCAGGGTACAGGGTGCACTCAGGTGTACAGATAACCAGGGTACAGGGTGCACACAGGTGTACAGGTAACCAGGGTACAGGGTGCACACAGGTGTACAGGGTGCACACAGGTGTACAGATAACCAGGGTACAGGGTGCACTCAGGTGTACAGATAACCAGGGTACAGGGTGCACACAGGTGTACAGGTAACCAGGGTACAGGGTGCACACAGGTGTACAGGGTGCACACAGGTGTACAGATAACCAGGGTTCAGGGTGCACACAGGTGTACAGATAACCAGGGTACAGGGTGCACACAGGTGTACAGGTAACCAGGGTACAGGGTGCACACAGGTGTACAGATAACCAGGGTACAGGGTGCACACAGGTGTACAGATAACCAGGGTACAGGGTGCACACAGGTGTACAGATAACCAGGGTACAGGGTGCACTCAGGTGTACAGATAACCAGGGTACAGGGTGCACACAGGTGTACAGATAACCAGGGTACAGGGTGCACTCAGGTGTACAGATAACCAGGGTACAGGGTGCACTCAGGTGTACAGATAACCAGGGTACAGGGTGCACACAGGTGTACAGATAACCAGGGTACAGGGTGCACACAGGTGTACAGATAAACAGGGTACAGGGTGCACTCAGGTGTACAGATAACCAGGGTACAGGGTACACACAGGTGTACAGGTAACCAGGGTACAGGGTGCACACAGGTGTACAGGGTGCACTCAGGTGTACAGGTAACCAGGGTACAGGGTGCACACAGGTGTACAGGGTGCACTCAGGTGTACAGATAACCAGGGTACAGGGTGCACACAGGTGTACAGATAACCAGGGTTCAGGGTGCACTCAGGTGTACAGATAACCAGGGTACAGGGTGCACACAGGTAACCAGCACAGCAGAGGTGCACCATAAGACTGTGTGCTTAAATCCTGAACTACACACTTCACATTTATGATTGTGTGGCAAAGCACAACTCCAATGCCATATACAAGTTTGCTGATGTCATTGGCCAAATCAAAGGTGGCGATGAATCTCGGAGGGATACTGAAAATCTGGCTGAGTGTTGCCATAACAGCAACTTCTTACTCAATGTCAGCAAGATCAAGGAGCTGATTACTGACTTCAGGAGAAGGAAACTGGAGGTCCATCAGCCAGTCCTCATCAGAGGGTCAGAGGTGGAGAGGGTCAACAACTTTAAATTTGTAGATGTTTATCATTTCAGAGGGCCTATCCTGGTCCAGCACGTAAGTGCAATTATGAAGAAAGCACAGCAGTGTCTGTACTTCCTTAGGAGTTTGCGGAGATTCAGCATGGCATCTAAAATTTTGACAATATTCTTTGGATGTGTGGTGGAGAGTATATGTGGATGTGTGGTGGCTGCATCACTTCCTGATATAGAAATACCAATGTCCTCGAATGGAATATCCTACAATAAGTTGTGGATATGTCCCAGTCCATAATGGGTAAAGCCCTCCCAAACATCTACATGAAACTCAGTTGTAGAATCCATCTTCAGGGATCCCCACCACCCAGGTCATGCTCTCTTCTCACTGCAGCCATCAGGAAGAAGATACAGGAGCCTCAGGACTCACTCCACCAGGTTCAGTAACAGTTACCACCTCTATCCATTTAGGCTGTTGAACCAAAGGAGATAACGCAGTGTTTCCCAATCTTTTTTAGTACAACCCCCATCTCCCCCCGCAAAGAATCATCATACGTGCCAATGCCCTTCTTAGACACAATATACTTTCAGGCAGCCCCATAGTGTGCTAACATGAGGAAAAATGATTCTGTTTAAGTTTTAATTTGTCTTTAAACCTAGCTTACACAGTACCTGTGCACTGTACAGCAGCTTCGATATGAATGTGATCCTTGAGCTAGATGGCTTTGAGCAAGAGGTGAAATATCTGGGTCAAGTTGTGAAAGCAAAAACCTCAGGTCCCCACGTGTAACAACCTCCGAACAGTTTCTGGGTTTCTTTTGTGAGGTTCAATGCACCAAAGCCTCTTTCAATCAGGTAGGAGGATGGAAATGCAATAAAGAGCAATTTAGCTCTTCTCCAAAGACCAGAAATCTTCATTTGACAGTGTAGCCACATACCAGAAAAGCAGAATTTTTGAAAAGCATTTTTGCTTCATCATTCTGAATTTCGATAATTTCTTCTTGTAAGCTCTCTTCTGTTTTTCCATCCTGCAAAGAAGTGGGTTAATTACCCAGTCCAGAATTTCCAGATCATTCGGTGACAGCAGGTGTAAGCAGTACTCTTGCAAATCACTGTCTGTGAAAGAGTGCCATACCTCCATGGGACATGGGAAACTGTGAGAACATTCTTCTCTCAACTTTTCTCTTTATATATTACCAACTTCCTGATAAAAGTGGATATTGTCCATTTTTAGCTAGATTAAATTGAAATTTTCACCCTTCAGATTCATATTTCAGATATTCATTTTGTCACACAGATCGGCTAGGTATACAACATCTCCACATAGAAGTTCAATCTTGTTTCACAGGCTCTTGTTGACTTCAAGCAAAAATTCAACCACGGTTGTCAAAAATATCAGAAGAATGTTTTAAGCAGCAGCCTTTTCACAGCCAACACACTTCAGTGTGAAGAAGCAAGCATTCAAACTCTTTATAGCTATCTTGGCATAACTTGCAAAATATTCTGTACTTAATGGATGAGCTTTAATTTTGTTGATAGCAGTTATCTCGAGAGTCACGATAGACAAAGTCACTGGCTGAGGTTTTTGGCTTCAAACTGTTGATGATGAATTACACAAAGGTATGCAAACACTTGTTTCATAAATGCCTCTAGACCAACGTGGCGACCCGTCGTATATGGTGCTCCATCCGTTAACAAGAAATCACGTTCCTAATCGCAATACTTTTATCCTCAATGTACATTTTAAGCATATTGTAGATTGATTCTCCGTCGATATTTGTTTGTAACTTTTTACTTTCTATTTTTGATAAGCTGTCCAGAAGAAGGTAGATGAGCTTCAGGCCCCACATCACCAGGTTCAGGAACAGTTATTACCCCTCAGCCATCAGGCTCCTGAACCAATGCCAATAACTTCAGCTGCCCCATCACTGAAATGTTCGCACAACATATGGACTTACTTTTTAGGGCACTCCATACTATGTTCTTGATGTTTATTTACCACTTTTATTTATTATTATTATTACATTCTTTTGGTATTTGAACAGTCTTTAGCATGCTGGGTCAATGCTTACTTGAACTTTATTGATCCAGCAATAGTTATTCCTCTGCGATAGATATTTTCACGTATATGTACTTTAATAATAAATTTATTCTGAACTTTCAAAAGTTGTTTATCCCGTATCATGTTTGCACCACACCCAGCTCTGAAATTGGGTCCCGTTTCTGTGTATCTTTCCAAAGAAACACATAAAATACTAGCAATTCCCAACAAGGCAGACAATGAACTGTGACGGTCGGAATCCAGGAGAGACACAGACAATGTAACTGTGACAGTGGGAATCCAGGAGAGAGACAGACAATGTAACTGTGACAGTGGGAATCCAGGAGAGAGACAGACAATGTAACTGTGACAGTGGGAATCCAGGAGAGAGACAGACAATGAACTGTGACGGTGGGAATCCAGGAGAGAGACAGACAATGTAACTGTGACAGTGGGAATCCAGGAGAGAGACAGACAATGTAAATGAGACGGTGGGAATCCAGGAGAGAGACAGACAATGTAAATGAGACGGTGGGAATCCAGGAGAGAGACAGACAATGAACTGTGACATTGGGAATCCAGGAGAGAAAGACAATGAACTGTGACAGGGGAATCTAGGAGAGAGACAGACAATGTAACTGTGACAGGGAGAATCCAGGAGAGAGACAGACAATGGAACTGTAACAGTGGGAATCCAGGAGAGAGACAGACAATGTAACTGTGACAGGGAGAATCCAGGAGACAGACAGACAATGTAACTGTAACAGTGGGAATCCAGGAGAGAGACAGACAATGTAACTGTAACAGTGGGAATCCAGGAGAGAGACAGAGAATGTAAATGTGACAGTGGGAATCCAGGAGAGAGACAGACAATGTAACTGTGACAGTGGGAATCCAGAAGAGAGACAGACAATGAACTGTGACGGTGGGAATCCGGGAGAGAGACAGACAATGAACTGTGACAGGGAGAATCCAAGAGAGAGACACACAATGTAACTGTGACAGCGGGAATCGAGGAGAGAGACAGACAATGTAACTATGATAGGGAGAATCCAGGAGAGAGATAGACAATGTAACGGTGACAGGGAGAATCCAGGAGACAGACAGACAATGTAACAGTAACAGTGGGAATCCAGGAGAGAGACAGACAATGAACTGTGACAGGGAGAATCCAATGGAGAGACACACAATGTAACTGTGACAGCGGGAATCCAGGAGAGAGACAGACAATGTAACTGTGACAGTGGGAATCCAGGAGAGAGACAGACAATGTAATGTGTGACAGAGGGAATCCAGGAGAGAGAAAGACAATGTAACTGTCAGAGAGAGAATCCAGGAGAGAGACAGAGAATGTAACTGTTGACAGTGGGAATCCAGGAGAGAGACAGACAATGTAACTGTGACAGGGATAGTCCAGGAGAGAGACAGAGAATGTAACTGCGATGGTGGGAATCCAGGACAGATTAGACAATGTAACTGTGACAGTGGGAATCCAGGAGAATGACAGGCAATGTAACTGTGACAGTGGGAATCCAGGAGAGAGACAGAGAATGTAAGTGTGACAGTGGGAATCCAAGAGAGAGACAAACAATGTAACTGTGATGGTGGGAATGCAGGAGAGAGACAGACAATGTAACTGTGACAGTGGGGATCCATGAGAGAGACAGGCAATGTAAGTGTGACAGTGGGAATCCAAGTGAGAGACAGACAATGTAACTGTGACGGTGGGAATCCAGGAGAGAATCAGACAATGTAACTGTGACAGTGGGAATTCAAGAGAGAGACAGACAATGTAACTGTGACAGTGGGAATCCAGGAGAGAATCAGACAATGTAACTGTGACGGTGGGAATCCAGGAGAGAGACAGAAAATATAACTGTGACAGCAGGAATCCAGGAGGGAGACAGACAATGCAACTGTGACAGGGAGAATCCAGGAGAGAGACAGACAATGTAACTGTGACAGTGGGAATCCAGGAGAGCGACAGACAAAGTAACTGTGACAGTGGGAATCCAGGAGAGACACAGAGAATGTAACTGCGACGGTGGGAATCCAGGAGAGAGACAGGCAACGTAACTGTGACAGTGGGAATCCAAGAGAGAGACGAACAATGTAACTGTGACGGTCGGAATCCAGGAGAGAGACAAAAATGTAACTGCGATGGTGGGAATCCAGGACAGATTAGACAATGTAACTGTGACAGTGGGAATCCAGGAGAGAGACAGAGAATGTAACTGTGACACGGAGAATCCAGGAGAGAGACAGAGAATGTAACTGCGATGGTAGGAATCCAGGAGAGAGACAGACAATGTAATTGTGACAGTGGGAATCCAGGAGAGAGACAGACAATGTAACTGTGATGGTGGGAATCCAGGACAGAGACAGACAATGTTACTGTTACGGTGGGAATCCAGGAGAGAGAATGAGAGTGTAACTGCGATGGTGGGAATCCAGGAGAGAGACAGACCACGTAACTGTAACAGTGGGAATCCAAGAGAGAGACAGACAATGTAACTGTGACGTTGGGAATCCAGGAGAGAGACAGAGAATGTAACTGCGATGGTGGGAATCCAGGACAGATTAGACAATGTAACTGTGACAGTGGGAATCCAGGAGAATGACAGGCAATGTAACTGTGACAGTGGGAATCCAGGAGAGAGACAGAGAATGTAACTGTGACAGGGAGAATCCAGGAGAGAGACAGACCATGTAACTCTGACAGTGGGAAACCAGGAGAGAGACAGGGAACGTAACTATGACAGTGGGAATCCAAGAGAGAGACAAACAATGTAACTGTGATGGTGGGAATGCAGGAGAGAGACAGACAATGTAACTGTGACAGTGGGGATCCATGAGAGAGACAGGCAATGTAAGTGTGACAGTGGGAATCCAAGTGAGAGACAGACAATGTAAGTGTGACGGTGGGAATCCAGGAGAGAATCAGACAATGTAACTGTGACAGTGGGAATGCAGGAGAGAGACAGACAATGTAACTGTGACAGTGGGAATCCAAGTGAGAGACAGACAATGTAACTGTGACGGTGGAAATCCAGGAGAGAATCAGACAATGTAACTGTGACGGTGGGAATCCAGGAGAGAGACAGAAAATATAACTGTGACAGCAAGAATCCAGGAGGGAGACAGACAATGCAACTGTGACAGGGAGAATCCAGGAGAGAGACAGACAATGTAACTGTGACAGTGGGAATCCAGGAGAGCGACAGACAAAGTAACTGTGACAGTGGGAATCCAGGAGAGACACAGAGAATGTAACTGCGACGGTGGGAATCCAGGAGAGAGACAGGCAACGTAACTGTGACAGTGGGAATCCAAGAGAGAGACGAACAATGTAACTGTGACGGTCGGAATCCAGGAGAGAGACAAAAATGTAACTGCGATGGTGGGAATCCAGGACAGATTAGACAATGTAACTGTGACAGTGGGAATCCAGGAGACAGACAGAGAATGTAACTGTGACACGGAGAATCCAGGAGAGAGACAGAGAATGTAACTGGGATGGTAGGAATCCAGGGGAGAGACAGACAATGTAATTGTGACAGTGGGAATCCAGGAGAGAGACAGACAATGTAACTGTGATGGTGGGAATCCAGGACAGAGACAGACAATGTTACTGTTACAGTGGGAATCCAGGAGAGAGACTGAGAGTGTAACTGCGATGGTGGGAATCCAGGAGAGAGACAGACCACGTAACTGTAACAGTGGGAATCCAAGAGAGAGACAGACAATGTAACTGTGACGTTGGGAATCCAGGAGAGAGACAGACAATGTAACTGTGACAGTGCGAATCCAGGAGAGAGACAGGCAATGAACTGTGACGGTGGGAAACTAGGAGAGAGATAGACAATGTAACGGTGACAGGGAGAATCCAGGAGACAGACAGACAATGTAACAGTAACAGTGGGAATCCAGGAGAGAGACAGACAATGAACTGTGACAGGGAGAATCCAATAGAGAGACACACAATGTAACTGTGACAGCGGGAATCCAGGAGACAGACAGACAATGTAACTGTAACAGTGGGAATCCAGGAGAGAGACAGACAATGAACTGTGACAGGGAGAATCCAGGAGAGAGACAGACAATGTAACTGTGACAGTGGGAATCCAGGAGAGAGACAGACAATGTAATGTGTGACAGAGGGAATCCAGGAGAGAGAAAGACAATGTAACTGTCAGAGGGAGAATCCAGGAGAGAGACAGAGAATGTAACTGTTGACAGTGGGAATCCAGGAGAGAGACAGACAATGTAACTGTGACAGGGATAGTCCAGGAGAGAGACAGAGAATGTAACTGCGATGGTGGGAATCCAGGACAGATTAGACAATGTAACTGTGACAGTGGGAATCCAGGAGAATGACAGGCAATGTAACTGTGACAGTGGGAATCCAGGAGAGAGACAGAGAATGTAACTGTGACAGGGAGAATCCAGGAGAGAGACAGACCATGTAACTCTGACAGTGGGAAACCAGGAGAGAGACAGGGAACGTAACTATGACAGTGGGAATCCAAGAGAGAGACAAACAATGTAACTGTGATGGTGGGAATGCAGGAGAGAGACAGACAATGTAACTGTGACAGTAGGGATCCATGAGAGAGACAGGCAATGTAAGTGTGACAGTGGGAATCCAAGTGAGAGACAGACAATGTAACTGTGACGGTGGGAATCCAGGAGAGAATCAGACAATGTAACTGTGACAGTGGGAATTCAGGAGAGAGACAGACAATGTAACTGTGACAGTGGGAATCCATGAGAGAGACAGGCAATGTAACTGTGACGGTGGAAATCCAGGAGAGAATCAGACAATGTAACTGTGACGGTGGGAATCCAGGAGAGAGACAGAAAATATAACTGTGACAGCAAGAATCCAGGAGGGAGACAGACAATGCAACTGTGACAGTGGGAATCCAGGAGAGCGACAGACAAAGTAACTGTGACAGTGGGAATCCAGGAGAGACACAGAGAATGTAACTGCGATGGTGGGAATCCAGGAGAGAGACAGGCAATGTAACTGTGACAGTGGGAATCCAAGAGAGAGACGAACAATGTAACTGTGACGGTCGGAATCCAGGAGAGAGACAAAAATGTAACTGCGATGGTGGGAATCCAGGACAGAGACAGACAATGTTACTGTAACAGTGGGAATCCAGGAGAGAGACAGACAATGAACTGTGACAGGGAGAATCCAGGAGAGAGACAGACAATGTAACTGTGACAGTGGGAATCCAGGAAAGAGACAGACAATATAATGTGTGACAGAGGGAATCCAGGAGAGAGAAAGACAATGTAAATGTCAGAGGGAGAATCCAGGAGAGAGACAGAGAATGTAACTGTTGACAGTGGGAATCCAGGAGAGAGACAGGCAACGTAACTGTGACAGGGATAGTCCAGGAGAGACACAGAAAATGTAACTGCGATGGTGGGAATCCAGGACAGATTAGACAATGTAACTGTGACAGTGGGAATCCAGGAGAATGACAGGCAATGTAAGTGTGACGGTGGGAATCCAGGAGAGAATCAGACAATGTAACTGTGACAGTGGGAATGCAGGAGAGAGACAGAATATGTAACTGTGACAGTGGGAATCCAAGTGAGAGACAGACAATGTAACTGTGACGGTGGAAATCCAGGAGAGAATCAGACAATGTAACTGTGACGGTGGGAATCCAGGAGAGAGACAGAAAATATAACTGTGACAGCAAGAATCCAGGAGGGAGACAGACAATGCAACTGTGACAGTGGGAATCCAGGAGAGCGACAGACAAAGTAACTGTGACAGTGGGAATCCAGGAGAGACACAGAGAATGTAACTGCGACGGTGGGAATCCAGGAGAGAGACAGGCAATGTAACTGTGACAGTGGGAATCCAAGAGAGAGACGAACAATGTAACTGTGACGGTCGGAATCCAGGAGAGAGACAAAAATGTAACTGCGACGGTGGGAATCCAGGACAGAGACAGACAATGTTACTGTAACAGTGGGAATCCAGGAGAGAGACAGACAATGTAACTGTGACAGGGAGAATCCAGGAGAGAGACAGACAATGTAACTGTGACAGTGGGAATCCAGGAGAGAGACAGACAATATAATGTGTGACAGAGGGAATCCAGGAGAGAGAAAGACAATGTAAATGTCAGAGGGAGAATCCAGGAGAGAGACAGAGAATGTAACTGTTGACAGTGGGAATCCAGGAGAGAGACAGACAATGTAACTGTGACAGGGATAGTCCAGGAGAGAGACAGAGAATGTAACTGCGACGGTGGGAATCCAGGAGAGAGACAGGCAACGTAACTGTGACAGGGATAGTCCAGGAGAGACACAGAAAATGTAACTGCGATGGTGGGAATCCAGGACAGATTAGACAATGTAACTGTGACAGTGGGAATCCAGGAGAATGACAGGCAATGTAACTGTGACAGTGGGAATCCAGGAGAGAGACAGAGAATGTAACTGTGACAGGGAGAATCCAGGAGAGAGACAGACCATGTAACTCTGACGGTGGGAAACCAGGAGAGAGACAGGGAACGTAACTATGACAGTGGGAATCCAAGAGAGAGACAAACAATGTAACTGTGATGGTGGGAATGCAGGAGAGAATCAGACAATGTAACTGTGACAGTGGGAATTCAGGAGAGAGACAGACAATGTAACTGTGACAGTGGGAATCCATGACAGAGACAGGCAATGTAAGTGTGACGGTGGGAATCCAGGAGAGAATCAGACAATGTAACTGTGACAGTGGGAATGCAGGAGAGAGACAGACAATGTAACTGTGACAGTGGGAATTCAGGAGAGAGACAGACAATGTAACTGTGACAGTGGGAATCCAGGTGAGAGACAGACAATGTAACTGTGACGGTGGAAATCCAGGAGAGAATCAGACAATGTAACTGTGACGGTGGGAATCCAGGAGAGAGACAGAAAATATAACTGTGACAGCAAGAATCCAGGAGGGAGACAGACAATGCAACTGTGACAGGGAGAATCCAGGAGAGAGACAGACAATGTAACTGTGACAGTGGGAATCCAGGAGAGCGACAGACAAAGTAACTGTGACAGTGGGAATCCAGGAGAGACACAGAGAATGTAACTGCGACGGTGGGAATCCAGGAGAGAGACAGGCAACGTAACTGTGACAGTGGGAATCCAAGAGAGAGACGAACAATGTAACTGTGACGGTCGGAATCCAGGAGAGAGACAAAAATGTAACTGCGATGGTGGGAATCCAGGACAGATTAGACAATGTAACTGTGACAGTGGGAATCCAGGAGAATGACAGGCAAAGTAACTGTGACAGTGGGAATCCAGGAGAGAGTCAGAGAATGTAACTGCGATGGTAGGAATCCAGGAGAGAGACAGACAATGTAATTGTGACAGTGGGAATCCAGGAGAGAGACAGACAATGTAACTGTGATGGTGGGAATCCAGGACAGAGACAGACAATGTTACTGTTACAGTGGGAATCCAGGAGAGAGACTGAGAATGTAACTGCGATGGTGGGAATCCAGGAGAGAGACAGACCACGTAACTGTAACAGTGGGAATCCAAGAGAGAGACAGACAATGTAACTGTGACGTTGGGAATCCAGGAGAGAGACAGACAATGTAACTGTGACAGTGGGAATCCAGGAGAGAGTCAGACAATGTAACTGTTGACAGTGGGAATCCAGGAGAGAGACAGACAATGTAACTATGATAGGGAGAATCCAGGAGAGAGACAGACAATGTAACTATGACAGGGAGAATCCAGGAGAGAGACAGACAATGTAACTGTGACAGTGGGAATCCTGGAGAGAGACAGAAAATGTAACTGTGACACTGGGAATCCAGGAGAGAGACAGACAATATAACTGTGAAGTGGGAATCCAGGAGAGAGACAGACAATGAACTGTGACGGTGGGAAACTAGGAGAGAGATAGACAATGTAACGGTGACAGCGAGAATCCAGGAGACAGACAGACAATGTAACTGTAACAGTGGGAATCCAGGAGAGAGACAGACAATGAACTGTGACAGGGAGAATCCAGGAGAGAGACAGACAATGTAACTGTGACAGTGGGAATCCAGGAGAGAGACAGACAATGTAATGTGTGACAGAGGGAATCCAGGAGAGAGAAAGACAATGTAAATGTCAGAGGGAGAATCCAGGAGAGAGACAGAGAATGTAACTGTAGACAGTGGGAATCCAGGAGAGAGACAGACAATGTAACTGTGACAGGGATAGACCAGGAGAGAGACAGAGAATGTAACTGCGACGGTGGGAATCCAGGAGAGAGACAGGCAACGTAACTGTGACAGGGATAGTCCAGGAGAGACACAGAAAATGTAACTGCGATGGTGGGAATCCAGGACAGATTAGACAATGTAACTGTGACAGTGGGAATCCAGGAGAATGACAGGCAATGTAACTGTGACAGTGGGAATCCAGGAGAGAGACAGAGAATGTAACTGTGACAGGGAGAATCCAGGAGAGAGACAGACCATGTAACTCTGACAGTGGGAAACCAGGAGAGAGACAGGGAACGTAACTAAGACAGTGGGAATCCAAGAGAGAGACAAACAATGTAACTGTGATGGTGGGAATGCAGGAGAGAGACAGACAATGTAACTGTGACAGCGAGAATCCAACTGAGAGACAGACAATGTAACTGTGACGGTGGGAATCCAGGAGAGAATCAGACAATGTAACTGTGACAGTGGGAATTCAGGAGAGAGACAGACAATGTAATGTGTGACAGTGGGAATCCATGACAGAGACAGGCAATGTAAGTGTGACGGTGGGAATCCAGGAGAGAATCAGACAATGTAACTGTGACAGTGGGAATGCAGGAGAGAGACAGACAATGTAACTGTGACAGTGGGAATCCAAGTGAGAGACAATGTAACTGTGACGGTGGAAATCCAGGAGAGAATCAGACAATGTAACTGTGACGGTGGGAATCCAGGAGAGAGACAGAAAATATAACTGTGACAGCAAGAATCCAGGAGGGAGACAGACAATGCAACTGTGACAGGGAGAATCCAGGAGAGAGACAGACAATGTAACTGTGACAGTGGGAATCCAGGAGAGCGACAGACAAAGTAACTGTGACAGTGGGAATCCAGGAGAGACACAGAGAATGTAACTGCGACGGTGGGAATCCAGGAGAGAGACAGGCAACGTAACTGTGACAGTGGGAATCCAAGAGAGAGACGAACAATGTAACTGTGACGGTCGGAATCCAGGAGAGAGACAAAAATGTAACTGCGATGGTGGGAATCCAGGACAGATTAGACAATGTAACTGTGACAGTGGGAATCCAGGAGAATGACAGGCAAAGTAACTGTGACAGTGGGAATCCAGGAGAGAGTCAGAGAATGTAACTGCGATGGTAGGAATCCAGGAGAGAGACAGACAATGTAATTGTGACAGTGGGAATCCAGGATAGAGACAGACAATGTAACTGTGATGGTGGGAATCCAGGACAGAGACAGACAATGTTACTGTTACAGTGGGAATCCAGGAGAGAGACTGAGAATGTAACTGTGACACTGGGAATCCAGGAGAGAGACAGACAATATAACTGTGAAGTGGGAATCCAGGAGAGAGACAGACAATGAACTGTGACGGTGGGAAACTAGGAGAGAGATAGACAATGTAACGGTGACAGCGAGAATCCAGGAGACAGACAGACAATGTAACAGTAACAGTGGGAATCCAGGAGAGAGACAGACAATGAACTGTGACAGGGAGAATCCAATAGAGAGACACACAATGTAACTGTGACAGCGGGAATCCAGGAGACAGACAGACAATGTAACTGTAACAGTGGGAATCCAGGAGAGAGACAGACAATGAACTGTGACAGGGAGAATCCAGGAGAGAGACAGACAATGTAACTGTGACAGTGGGAATCCAGGAGAGAGACAGACAATGTAATGTGTGACAGAGGGAATCCAGGAGAGAGAAAGACAATGTAAATGTCAGAGGGAGAATCCAGGAGAGAGACAGAGAATGTAACTGTTGACAGTGGGAATCCAGGAGAGAGACAGACAATGTAACTGTGACAGGGATAGTCCAGGAGAGAGACAGAGAATGTAACTGCGACGGTGGGAATCCAGGAGAGAGACAGGCAACGTAACTGTGACAGGGATAGTCCAGGAGAGACACAGAAAATGTAACTGCGATGGTGGGAATCCAGGACAGATTAGACAATGTAACTGTGACAGTGGGAATCCAGGAGAATGACAGGCAATGTAACTGTGACAGTGGGAATCCAGGAGAGAGACAGAGAATGTAACTGTGACAGGGAGAATCCAGGAGAGAGACAGACCATGTAACTCTGACAGTGGGAAACCAGGAGAGAGACAGGGAACGTAACTATGACAGTGGGAATCCAAGAGAGAGACAAACAATGTAACTGTGATGGTGGGAATGCAGGAGAGAATCAGACAATGTAACTGTGACAGTGGGAATTCAGGAGAGAGACAGACAATGAACTGTGGCAGGGAGAATCCAGGAGAGAGACAGACAATGTAACTGTGACAGTGGGAATCCAGGAGAGAGACAGACAATGTAATGTGTGACAGAGGGAATCCAGGAGAGAGAAAGACAATGTAAATGTCAGAGGGAGAATCCAGGAGAGAGACAGAGAATGTAACTGTTGACAGTGGGAATCCAGGAGAGAGACAGACAATGTAACTGTGACAGGGATAGTCCAGGAGAGAGACAGAGAATGTAACTGCGACGGTGGGAATCCAGGAGAGAGACAGGCAACGTAACTGTGACAGGGATAGTCCAGGAGAGACACAGAAAATGTAACTGCGATGGTGGGAATCCAGGACAGATTAGACAATGTAACTGTGACAGTGGGAATCCAGGAGAATGACAGGCAATGTAACTGTGACAGTGGGAATCCAGGAGAGAGACAGAGAATGTAACTGTGACAGGGAGAATCCAGGAGAGAGACAGACCATGTAACTCTGACAGTGGGAAACCAGGAGAGAGACAGGGAACGTAACTATGACAGTGGGAATCCAAGAGAGAGACAAACAATGTAACTGTGATGGTGGGAATGCAGGAGAGAATCAGACAATGTAACTGTGACAGTGGGAATTCAGGAGAGAGACAGACAATGAACTGTGACAGGGAGAATCCAGGAGAGAGACAGACAATGTAACTGTGACAGTGGGAATCCAGGAGAGAGACAGACAATGTAATGTGTGACAGAGGGAATCCAGGAGAGAGAAAGACAATGTAAATGTCAGAGGGAGAATCCAGGAGAGAGACAGAGAATGTAACTGTTGACAGTGGGAATCCAGGAGAGAGACAGACAATGTAACTGTGACAGGGATAGTCCAGGAGAGAGACAGAGAATGTAACTGCGACGGTGGGAATCCAGGAGAGAGACAGGCAACGTAACTGTGACAGGGATAGTCCAGGAGAGACACAGAAAATGTAACTGCGATGGTGGGAATCCAGGACAGATTAGACAATGTAACTGTGACAGTGGGAATCCAGGAGAATGACAGGCAATGTAACTGTGACAGTGGGAATCCAGGAGAGAGACAGAGAATGTAACTGTGACAGGGAGAATCCAGGAGAGAGACAGACCATGTAACTCTGACAGTGGGAAACCAGGAGAGAGACAGGGAACGTAACTATGACAGTGGGAATCCAAGAGAGAGACAAACAATGTAACTGTGATGGTGGGAATGCAGGAGAGAATCAGACAATGTAACTGTGACAGTGGGAATTCAGGAGAGAGACAGACAATGTAACTGTGACAGTGGGAATCCATGACAGAGACAGGCAATGTAAGTGTGACGGTGGGAATCCAGGAGAGAATCAGACAATGTAACTGTGACAGTGGGAATGCAGGAGAGAGACAGACAATGTAACTGTGACAGTGGGAATCCAAGTGAGAGACAGACAATGTAACTGTGACGGTGGAAATCCAGGAGAGAATCAGACAATGTAACTGTGACGGTGGGAATCCAGGAGAGAGACAGAAAATATAACTGTGACAGCAAGAATCCAGGAGGGAGACAGACAATGAAACTGTGACAGTGGGAATCCAGGAGAGCGACAGACAAAGTAACTGTGACAGTGGGAATCCAGGAGAGACACAGAGAATGTAACTGCGACGGTGGGAATCCAGGAGAGAGACAGGGAACGTAACTGTGACAGTGGGAATCCAAGAGAGAGACGAACAATGTAACTGTGACGGTCGGAATCCAGGAGAGAGACAAAAATGTAACTGCGATGGTGGGAATCCAGGACAGATTAGACAATGTAACTGTGACAGTGGGAATCCAGGAGAATGACAGGCAAAGTAACTGTGACAGTGGGAATCCAGGAGAGAGTCAGACAATGAACTGTGACAGGGAGAATCCAGGAGAGAGACAGACAATGTAACTGTGACAGTGGGAATGCAGGAGAGAGACAGACAATGTAACTGTGACAGTGGGAATGCAGGAGAGAGACAGACAATGTAACTGTGACAGCGGGAATCCAGGAGACAGACAGACAATGTAACTGTAACAGTGGGAATCCAGGAGAGAGACAGACAATGAACTGTGACAGGGAGAATCCAGGGGAGAGACAGACAATGTAACTGTGACAGTGGGAATCCAGGAGAGAGACAGACAATGTAATGTGTGACAGAGGGAATCCAGGAGAGAGAAAGACAATGTAAATGTCAGAGGGAGAATCCAGGAGAGAGACAGAGAATGTAACTGTTGACAGTGGGAATCCAGGAGAGAGACAGACAATGTAACTGTGACAGGGATAGTCCAGGAGAGAGACAGAGAATGTAACTGCGACGGTGGGAATCCAGGAGAGAGACAGGCAACGTAACTGTGACAGGGATAGTCCAGGAGAGACACAGAAAATGTAACTGCGATGGTGGGAATCCAGGACAGATTAGACAATGTAACTGTGACAGTGGGAATCCAGGAGAATGACAGGCAATGTAACTGTGACAGTGGGAATCCAGGAGAGAGACAGAGAATGTAACTGTGACAGGGAGAATCCAGGAGAGAGACAGACCATGTAACTCTGACAGTGGGAAACCAGGAGAGAGACAGGGAACGTAACTATGACAGTGGGAATCCAAGAGAGAGACAAACAATGTAACTGTGATGGTGGGAATGCAGGAGAGAATCAGACAATGTAACTGTGACAGTGGGAATTCAGGAGAGAGACAGACAATGAACTGTGACAGGGAGAATCCAGGAGAGAGACAGACAATGTAACTGTGACAGTGGGAATCCAGGAGAGAGACAGACAATGTAATGTGTGACAGAGGGAATCCAGGAGAGAGAAAGACAATGTAAATGTCAGAGGGAGAATCCAGGAGAGAGACAGAGAATGTAACTGTTGACAGTGGGAATCCAGGAGAGAGACAGACAATGTAACTGTGACAGGGATAGTCCAGGAGAGAGACAGAGAATGTAACTGCGACGGTGGGAATCCAGGAGAGAGACAGGCAACGTAACTGTGACAGGGATAGTCCAGGAGAGACACAGAAAATGTAACTGCGATGGTGGGAATCCAGGACAGATTAGACAATGTAACTGTGACAGTGGGAATCCAGGAGAATGACAGGCAATGTAACTGTGACAGTGGGAATCCAGGAGAGAGACAGAGAATGTAACTGTGACAGGGAGAATCCAGGAGAGAGACAGACCATGTAACTCTGACAGTGGGAAACCAGGAGAGAGACAGGGAACGTAACTATGACAGTGGGAATCCAAGAGAGAGACAAACAATGTAACTGTGATGGTGGGAATGCAGGAGAGAATCAGACAATGTAACTGTGACAGTGGGAATTCAGGAGAGAGACAGACAATGTAACTGTGACAGTGGGAATCCATGACAGAGACAGGCAATGTAAGTGTGACGGTGGGAATCCAGGAGAGAATCAGACAATGTAACTGTGACAGTGGGAATGCAGGAGAGAGACAGACAATGTAACTGTGACAGTGGGAATCCAAGTGAGAGACAGACAATGTAACTGTGACGGTGGAAATCCAGGAGAGAATCAGACAATGTAACTGTGACGGTGGGAATCCAGGAGAGAGACAGAAAATATAACTGTGACAGCAAGAATCCAGGAGGGAGACAGACAATGAAACTGTGACAGGGAGAATCCAGGAGAGAGACAGACAATGTAACTGTGACAGTGGGAATCCAGGAGAGCGACAGACAAAGTAACTGTGACAGTGGGAATCCAGGAGAGACACAGAGAATGTAACTGTGACAGGGATAGTCCAGGAGAGAGACAGAGAATGTAACTGCGACGGTGGGAATCCAGGAGAGAGACAGGCAACGTAACTGTGACAGGGATAGTCCAGGAGAGACACAGAAAATGTAACTGCGATGGTGGGAATCCAGGACAGATTAGACAATGTAACTGTGACAGTGGGAATCCAGGAGAATGACAGGCAAAGTAACTGTGACAGTGGGAATCCAGGAGAGAGTCAGACAATGAACTGTGACAGGGAGAATCCAGGAGAGAGACAGACAATGTAACTGTGACAGTGGGAATGCAGGAGAGAGACAGACAATGTAACTGTGACAGTGGGAATGCAGGAGAGAGACAGACAATGTAACTGTGACAGCGGGAATCCAGGAGACAGACAGACAATGTAACTGTAACAGTGGGAATCCAGGAGAGAGACAGACAATGAACTGTGACAGGGAGAATCCAGGGGAGAGACAGACAATGTAACTGTGACAGTGGGAATCCAGGAGAGAGACAGACAATGTAATGTGTGACAGAGGGAATCCAGGAGAGAGAAAGACAATGTAAATGTCAGAGGGAGAATCCAGGAGAGAGACAGAGAATGTAACTGTTGACAGTGGGAATCCAGGAGAGAGACAGACAATGTAACTGTGACAGGGATAGTCCAGGAGAGAGACAGAGAATGTAACTGCGACGGTGGGAATCCAGGAGAGAGACAGGCAACGTAACTGTGACAGGGATAGTCCAGGAGAGACACAGAAAATGTAACTGCGATGGTGGGAATCCAGGACAGATTAGACAATGTAACTGTGACAGTGGGAATCCAGGAGAATGACAGGCAATGTAACTGTGACAGTGGGAATCCAGGAGAGAGACAGAGAATGTAACTGTGACAGGGAGAATCCAGGAGAGAGACAGACCATGTAACTCTGACAGTGGGAAACCAGGAGAGAGACAGGGAACGTAACTATGACAGTGGGAATCCAAGAGAGAGACAAACAATGTAACTGTGATGGTGGGAATGCAGGAGAGAATCAGACAATGTAACTGTGACAGTGGGAATTCAGGAGAGAGACAGACAATGAACTGTGACAGGGAGAATCCAGGAGAGAGACAGACAATGTAACTGTGACAGTGGGAATCCAGGAGAGAGACAGACAATGTAATGTGTGACAGAGGGAATCCAGGAGAGAGAAAGACAATGTAAATGTCAGAGGGAGAATCCAGGAGAGAGACAGAGAATGTAACTGTTGACAGTGGGAATCCAGGAGAGAGACAGACAATGTAACTGTGACAGGGATAGTCCAGGAGAGAGACAGAGAATGTAACTGCGACGGTGGGAATCCAGGAGAGAGACAGGCAACGTAACTGTGACAGGGATAGTCCAGGAGAGACACAGAAAATGTAACTGCGATGGTGGGAATCCAGGACAGATTAGACAATGTAACTGTGACAGTGGGAATCCAGGAGAATGACAGGCAATGTAACTGTGACAGTGGGAATCCAGGAGAGAGACAGAGAATGTAACTGTGACAGGGAGAATCCAGGAGAGAGACAGACCATGTAACTCTGACAGTGGGAAACCAGGAGAGAGACAGGGAACGTAACTATGACAGTGGGAATCCAAGAGAGAGACAAACAATGTAACTGTGATGGTGGGAATGCAGGAGAGAATCAGACAATGTAACTGTGACAGTGGGAATTCAGGAGAGAGACAGACAATGTAACTGTGACAGTGGGAATCCATGACAGAGACAGGCAATGTAAGTGTGACGGTGGGAATCCAGGAGAGAATCAGACAATGTAAATGTGACAGTGGGAATGCAGGAGAGAGACAGACAATGTAACTGTGACAGTGGGAATCCAAGTGAGAGACAGACAATGTAACTGTGACGGTGGAAATCCAGGAGAGAATCAGACAATGTAACTGTGACGGTGGGAATCCAGGAGAGAGACAGAAAATATAACTGTGACAGCAAGAATCCAGGAGGGAGACAGACAATGCAACTGTGACAGGGAGAATCCAGGAGAGAGACAGACAATGTAACTGTGACAGTGGGAATCCAGGAGAGCGACAGACAAAGTAACTGTGACAGTGGGAATCCAGGAGAGACACAGAGAATGTAACTGCGACGGTGGGAATCCAGGAGAGAGACAGGGAACGTAACTGTGACAGTGGGAATCCAAGAGAGAGACGAACAATGTAACTGTGACGGTCGGAATCCAGGAGAGAGACAAAAATGTAACTGCGATGGTGGGAATCCAGGACAGATTAGACAATGTAACTGTGACAGTGGGAATCCAGGAGAATGACAGGCAAAGTAACTGTGACAGTGGGAATCCAGGAGAGAGTCAGACAATGAACTGTGACAGGGAGAATCCAGGAGAGAGACAGACAATGTAACTGTGACAGTGGGAATGCAGGAGAGAGACAGACAATGTAACTGTGACAGTGGGAATGCAGGAGAGAGACAGACAATGTAACTGTGACAGCGGGAATCCAGGAGACAGACAGAGAATGTAACTGTGACAGGGAGAATCCAGGAGAGAGACAGACCATGTAACTCTGACAGTGGGAAACCAGGAGAGAGAAAGACAATGTAAATGTCAGAGGGAGAATCCAGGAGAGAGACAGAGAATGTAACTGTTGACAGTGGGAATCCAGGAGAGAGACAGACAATGTAACTGTGACAGGGATAGTCCAGGAGAGAGACAGAGAATGTAACTGCGACGGTGGGAATCCAGGAGAGAGACAGGCAACGTAACTGTGACAGGGATAGTCCAGGAGAGACACAGAAAATGTAACTGCGATGGTGGGAATCCAGGACAGATTAGACAATGTAACTGTGACAGTGGGAATCCAGGAGAATGACAGGCAATGTAACTGTGACAGTGGGAATCCAGGAGAGAGACAGAGAATGTAACTGTGACAGGGAGAATCCAGGAGAGAGACAGACCATGTAACTCTGACAGTGGGAAACCAGGAGAGAGACAGGGAACGTAACTATGACAGTGGGAATCCAAGAGAGAGACAAACAATGTAACTGTGATGGTGGGAATGCAGGAGAGAATCAGACAATGTAACTGTGACAGTGGGAATTCAGGAGAGAGACAGACAATGAACTGTGACAGGGAGAATCTAGGAGAGAGACAGACAATGTAACTGTGACAGTGGGAATCCAGGAGAGAGACAGACAATGTAATGTGTGACAGAGGGAATCCAGGAGAGAGAAAGACAATGTAAATGTCAGAGGGAGAATCCAGGAGAGAGACAGAGAATGTAAATGTTGACAGTGGGAATCCAGGAGAGAGACAGACAATGTAACTGTGACAGGGATAGTCCAGGAGAGAGACAGAGAATGTAACTGCGACGGTGGGAATCCAGGAGAGAGACAGGCAACGTAACTGTGACAGGGATAGTCCAGGAGAGACACAGAAAATGTAACTGCGATGGTGGGAATCCAGGACAGATTAGACAATGTAACTGTGACAGTGGGAATCCAGGAGAATGACAGGCAATGTAACTGTGACAGTGGGAATCCAGGAGAGAGACAGAGAATGTAACTGTGACAGGGAGAATCCAGGAGAGAGACAGACCATGTAACTCTGACAATGGGAAACCAGGAGAGAGACAGGGAACGTAACTATGACAGTGGGAATCCAAGAGAGAGACAAACAATGTAACTGTGATGGTGGGAATGCAGGAGAGAATCAGACAATGTAACTGTGACAGTGGGAATTCAGGAGAGAGACAGACAATGTAACTGTGACAGTGGGAATCCAAGTGAGAGACAGACAATGTAACTGTGACGGTGGAAATCCAGGAGAGAATCAGACAATGTAACTGTGACGGTGGGAATCCAGGAGAGAGACAGAAAATATAACTGTGACAGCAAGAATCCAGGAGGGAGACAGACAATGCAACTGTGACAGGGAGAATCCAGGAGAGAGACAGACAATGTAACTGTGACAGTGGGAATCCAGGAGAGCGACAGACAAAGTAACTGTGACAGTGGGAATCCAGGAGAGACACAGAGAATGTAACTGCGACGGTGGGAATCCAGGAGAGAGACAGGCAACGTAACTGTGACAGTGGGAATCCAAGAGAGAGACGAACAATGTAACTGTGACGGTCGGAATCCAGGAGAGAGACAAAAATGTAACTGCGATGGTGGGAATCCAGGACAGATTAGACAATGTAACTGTGACAGTGGGAATCCAGGAGAATGACAGGCAAAGTAACTGTGACAGTGGGAATCCAGGAGAGAGTCAGAGAATGTAACTGCGATGGTAGGATTCCAGGAGAGAGACAGACAATGTAATTGTGACAGTGGGAATCCAGGAGAGAGACAGACAATGTAACTGTGATGGTGGGAATCCAGGACAGAGACAGACAATGTTACTGTTACAGTGGGAATCCAGGAGAGAGACTGAGAATGTAACTGCGATGGTGGGAATCCAGGAGAGAGACAGACCACGTAACTGTAACAGGGAGAATCCAGGAGAGAGACAGACAATGTAACTGGGACAGGGAGAATCCAGGAGAGAGACAGACTTTATAACTGTGACAGTGGGAAACCAGGACAGAGACAGACAATGTAACTGTGACAGGGATAGTCCAGGAGAGAGAAAGAGAATCTAACTGTGACAGTAGGAATCCTGGAGAGAGACAGACAATGTAACTGTGACAGGGAGAATCCAGGAGAGAGACAGAGAATGTAACTGTGACAGTGGGAATGCAGGAGAGAGACAGACAATGTAACTGTGACAGCGGGAATCCAGGAGACAGACAGACAATGTAACTGTAACAGTGGGAATCCAGGAGAGAGACAGACAATGAACTGTGACAGGGAGAATCCAGGAGAGAGACAGACAATGTAACTGTGACAGTGGGAATCCAGGAGAGAGACAGACAATGTAATGTGTGACAGAGGGAATCCAGGAGAGAGAATGACAATGTAAATGTCAGAGGGAGAATCCAGGAGAGAGACAGAGAATGTAACTGTTGACAGTGGGAATCCAGGAGAGAGACAGACAATGTAACTGTGACAGGGATAGTCCAGGAGAGAGACAGAGAATGTAACTGCGACGGTGGGAATCCAGGAGAGAGACAGGCAACGTAACTGTGACAGGGATAGTCCAGGAGAGACACAGAAAATGTAACTGCGATGGTGGGAATCCAGGACAGATTAGACAATGTAACTGTGACATTGGGAATCCAGGAGAATGACAGGCAATGTAACTGTGACAGTGGGAATCCAGGAGAGAGACAGAGAATGTAACTGTGACAGGGAGAATCCAGGAGAGAGACAGACCATGTAACTCTGAAAGTGGGAAACCAGGAGAGAGACAGGGAACGTAACTATGACAGTGGGAATCCAAGAGAGAGACAAACAATGTAACTGTGATGGTGGGAATGCAGGAGAGAATCAGACAATGTAACTGTGACAGTGGGAATTCAGGAGAGAGACAGACAATGAACTGTGACAGGGAGAATCCAGGAGAGAGACAGACAATGTAACTGTGACAGTGGGAATCCAGGAGAGAGACAGACAATGTAATGTGTGACAGAGGGAATCCAGGAGAGAGAAAGACAATGTAAATGTCAGAGGGAGAATCCAGGAGAGAGACAGAGAATGTAACTGTTGACAGTGGGAATCCAGGAGAGAGACAGACAATGTAACTGTGACAGGGATAGTCCAGGAGAGAGACAGAGAATGTAACTGCGACGGTGGGAATCCAGGAGAGAGACAGGCAACGTAACTGTGACAGGGATAGTCCAGGAGAGACACAGAAAATGTAACTGCGATGGTGGGAATCCAGGACAGATTAGACAATGTAACTGTGACAGTGGGAATCCAGGAGAATGACAGGCAATGTAACTGTGACAGTGGGAATCCAGGAGAGAGACAGAGAATGTAACTGTGACAGGGAGAATCCAGGAGAGAGACAGACCATGTAACTCTGACAGTGGGAAACCAGGAGAGAGACAGGGAACGTAACTATGACAGTGGGAATCCAAGAGAGAGACAAACAATGTAACTGTGATGGTGGGAATGCAGGAGAGAATCAGACAATGTAACTGTGACAGTGGGAATTCAGGAGAGAGACAGACAATGAACTGTGACAGGGAGAATCCAGGAGAGAGACAGACAATGTAACTGTGACAGTGGGAATCCAGGAGAGAGACAGACAATGTAATGTGTGACAGAGGGAATCCAGGAGAGAGAAAGACAATGTAAATGTCAGAGGGAGAATCCAGGAGAGAGACAGAGAATGTAACTGTGACAGTGGGAATCCAGGAGAGAGACAGAGAATGTAACTGTGACAGGGAGAATCCAGGAGAGAGACAGACCATGTAACTCTGACAGTGGGAAACCAGGAGAGAGACAGACAATGTAACTGTGACAGGGATAGTCCAGGAGAGAGACAGAGAATGTAACTGCGACGGTGGGAATCCAGGAGAGAGACAGGCAACGTAACTGTGACAGGGATAGTCCAGGAGAGACACAGAAAATGTAACTGCGATGGTGGGAATCCAGGACAGATTAGACAATGTAACTGTGACAGTGGGAATCCAGGAGAATGACAGGCAATGTAACTGTGACAGTGGGAATCCAGGAGAGAGACAGAGAATGTAACTGTGACAGGGAGAATCCAGGAGAGAGACAGACCATGTAACTCTGACAGTGGGAAACCAGGAGAGAGACAGGGAACGTAACTATGACAGTGGGAATCCAAGAGAGAGACAAACAATGTAACTGTGATGGTGGGAATGCAGGAGAGAATCAGACAATGTAACTGTGACAGTGGGAATTCAGGAGAGAGACAGACAATGTAACTGTGACAGTGGGAATCCATGACAGAGACAGGCAATGTAAGTGTGACGGTGGGAATCCAGGAGAGAATCAGACAATGTAACTGTGACAGTGGGAATGCAGGAGAGAGACAGACAATGTAACTGTGACAGTGGGAATCCAAGTGAGAGACAGACAATGTAACTGTGACGGTGGAAATCCAGGAGAGAATCAGACAATGTAACTGTGACGGTGGGAATCCAGGAGAGAGACAGACAATGCAACTGTGACAGGGAGAATCCAGGAGAGAGACAGACAATGTAACTGTGACAGCAAGAATCCAGGAGGGAGACAGACAATGCAACTGTGACAGGGAGAATCCAGGAGAGAGACAGACAATGTAACTGTGACAGTGGGAATCCAGGAGAGGGACAGACAAAGTAACTGTGACAGTGGGAATCCAGGAGAGACACAGAGAATGTAACTGCGACGGTGGGAATCCAGGAGAGAGACAGGCAACGTAACTGTGACAGTGGGAATCCAAGAGAGAGACGAACAATGTAACTGTGACGGTCGGAATCCAGGAGAGAGACAAAAATGTAACTGCGATGGTGGGAATCCAGGACAGATTAGACAATGTAACTGTGACAGTGGGAATCCAGGAGAATGACAGGCAAAGTAACTGTGACAGTGGGAATCCAGGAGAGAGTCAGAGAATGTAACTGCGATGGTAGGAATCCAGGAGAGAGACAGACAATGTAATTGTGACAGTGGGAATCCAGGAGAGAGACAGACAATGTAACTGTGATGGTGGGAATCCAGGACAGAGACAGACAATGTTACTGTTACAGTGGGAATCCAGGAGAGAGACTGAGAATGTAACTGCGATGGTGGGAATCCAGGAGAGAGACAGACCACGTAACTGTAACAGGGAGAATCCAGGAGAGAGACAGACAATGTAACTGGGACAGGGAGAATCCAGGAGAGAGACAGACTTTATAACTGTGACAGTGGGAAACCAGGACAGAGACAGACAATGTAACTGTGACAGGGATAGTCCAGGAGAGAGAAAGAGAATCTAACTGTGACAGTAGGAATCCTGGAGAGAGACAGACAATGTAACTGTGACAGGGAGAATCCAGGAGAGAGACAGAGAATGTAACTGTGACAGTGGGAATCCAGGAGAGAGACAGGCAACGTTACTGCGGCAGTGGGAATCCAAGAGAGAGACAGACAATGTAACTGTGACGGTGGGAATCCAGGAGAGAGACAGACAATGTAACTGTGACAGAGGGAATTCAGGAGAGAGACAGACAATGAACTGTGACAGTGGGAATCCAGGAGAGAGACAGACAATGTAACTGTGATGTTGGGAATCCAGGAGAAAGATAGACAATGTTACTGTGAGAGGGAGAATCCAGGAGAGAGACAGACAATGTAACTGTGACAGTGGGAATCCACTACAGTGACAGACAATGTAACTGTGATAGGGAGAATCCAGGAGAGAGACAGAGAATGTAAATGTGACAGTGGGAATCCAGGAGAGAGGCAGACAATATAACTGTGACAGTGAGAATCCAGGAGAGAGACAGACAATGTAACTGTGACAGTGGGAATCCAGGAGAGAGACAGAGAATGTAACTGTGACACGGAGAATCCAGGAGAGAGACAGAGAATGTAACTGCGATGGTGGGAATCCAGGAGAGAGACAGAGAATGTAACTGCGATGGTGGGAATGCAGGACAGATTAGACAATGTAACTGTGACAGTGGGAATCCAGGAGAATGACAGGCAAAGTAACTGTGGCAGTGGGAATCCAGGAGAGAGACAGACAATGTAACTCTGATGGTGGGAATCCAGTACAGAGACAGACAATGTTACTGTTACAGTGGGAATCCAGGAGAGAGACTGAGAATGTAACTGCGATGGTGGGAATCCAGGAGAGAGACAGACCACGTAACTGTAACAGTGGGAATCCAAGAGAGAGACAGACAATGTAACTGTGACGTTGGGAATCCAGGAGAGAGACAGACAATGTAACTGTGACAGTGGGAATCCAGGAGAGAGACAGACAATGTAACTGTGACAGTGTGAATCCAAGAGAGAGACAGACAATGTAACTGTGACGGTGGGAATCCAGGAGAGAGACAGACAATGTAACTGTGACAGAGGGAATTCAGGAGAGAGACAGACAATGAACTGTGACAGTGGGAATCCAGGAGAGAGACAGACAATGTAACTGTGATGTTGGGAATCCAGGAGAAAGATAGACAATGTTACTGTGAGAGGGAGAATCCAGGAGAGAGACAGACAATGTAACTGTGACAGTTGGAATCCACTACAGTGACAGACAATGTAACTGTGATGGGGAGAATCCAGGAGAGAGACAGAGAATGTAAATGTGACAGTGGGAATCCAGGAGAGAGACAGACAATGTAACTGTGACAGTGGAAATCCAGAAGAGAGACTGACAATGAACTGTGACGGTGGGAATCCGGGAGAGAGACAGACAATGAACTGTGACAGGGAGAATCCAAGAGAGAGACACACAATGTAACTGTGACAGGGAGAATCCAGGAGAGAGACAGACAATGTAACTCTGATGGTGGGAATCCAGGAGAAAAACAGACAATGTTACTGTGAGAGGGAGAATCCAGGAGAGAGACAGACAATGTAACTGTGATGGTGGGAATCCAGGAGAAAGATAGACAATGTAACTGTGAGAGGGAGAATCCAGGAGAGAGACAGACAATTTAACTGTGACAGTGTGAATCCAGGAGAGAGACAGACAATGTAACTGTCACAGTGGGAATCCAGGAGAGAGACAGACAATGTAACTGCGATTGTGGGAATCCAGGAGGGAGACAGGCAATGTAACTGTGACAGTGTGAATCCAGGAGAGAGACAAGCAACGTAACTGTGACAAGTAGAATCCAGGAGAGAGACAGGCAACGTAACTGTGACAGTGGGAATCCAGGAGAGAGACAGACAATGTAACTGTGACAGTGTGAATCCAAGAGAGAGACGGACAATGTAACTGTGACAGGGAGAATCCAGGAGAGAGACAGACAATGTAACTCTGATGGTGGGAATCCAGGAGAAAGATAGACAATGTTACTGTGAGAGGGAGATTCCAGGAGAGAGTCAGACAATGTAACTGTGACTGTGTGAATCCAAGAGAGAGACGGACAATGTAACTGTGACAGGTAGAATCCAGGAGAGAGACAGACAATGTAACTCTGATGGTGGGAATCCAGGAGAAAGATAGACAATGTTACTGTGAGAGGGAGAATCCAGGAGAGAGACAGACAATGTAACTGGGACAGGGAGAATCCAGGAGAGAGACAGACTTTATAACTGTGACAGTGGGAAACCAGGACAGAGACAGACAATGTAACTGTGACAGGGATAGTCCAGGAGAGAGACAGAGAATGTAACTGTGACAGTGGGAATCCAGGAGACAGACAGACAATGTAACTGTGACAGTGTGAATCCAGGAGAGAGACAGACAATGTAACTGTCACAGTGGGAATCCAGGAGAGAGACAGACAATGTAACTGCGATTGTGGGCATCCAGGAGGGAGACAGACAATGTAACTGTTACAGGGAGAATCCAGCAGAGAGACAGAGAATGTAACTGCGATGGTAGGAATCCAGGAGAGAGACAGACAATGTAACTGTGACAGTGGGAATACAGGAGAGAGACAGACAATGTAACTGTGACAGTGTGAATCCAAGAGAGAGACAGACAATGTAACTGTGACGGTGGGACTCCAGGAGAGAGACAGACAATGTAACTGTGACAGAGGGAATTCAGGAGAGAGACAGACAATGAACTGTGACAGTGGGAATCCAGGAGAGAGACAGACAATGTAACTGTGATGTTTGGAATCCAGGAGAAAGATAGACAATGTTACTGTGAGAGGGAGAATCCAGGAGAGAGACAGACAATGTAACTGTGACAGTTGGAATCCACTACAGTGACAGACAATGTAACTGTGATAGGGAGAATCCAGGAGAGAGACAGAGAATGTAAATGTGACAGTGGGAATCCAGGAGAGAGACAGACAATGTAACTGTGACAGTGGAAATCCAGAAGAGAGACTGACAATGAACTGTGACGGTGGGAATCCGGGAGAGAGACAGACAATGAACTATGACAGGGAGAATCCAAGAGAGAGACACACAATGTAACTGTGACAGGGAGAATCCAGGAGAGAGACAGACAATGTAACTCTGATGGTGGGAATCCAGGAGAAAAACAGACAATGTTACTGTGAGAGGGAGAATCCAGGAGAGAGACAGACAATGTAACTGTGATGGTGGGAATCCAGGAGAAAGATAGACAATGTAACTGTGAGAGGGAGAATCCAGGAGAGAGACAGACAATTTAACTGTGACAGTGTGAATCCAGGAGAGAGACAGACAATGTAACTGTCACAGTGGGAATCCAGGAGAGAGACAGACAATGTAACTGTGATGGTGGGAATCCAGGAGAAAGATAGACAATGTAACTGTGAGAGGGAGAATCCAGGAGAGAGACAGACAATTTAACTGTGACAGTGTGAATCCAGGAGAGAGACAGACAATGTAACTGTCACAGTGGGAATCCAGGAGGGAGACAGGCAATGTAACTGTGACAGTGTGAATCCAGGAGAGAGACAAGCAACGTAACTGTGACAGGGAGAATCCAGGAGAGAGACAGGCAACGTAACTGTGACAGTGGGAATCCAGGAGAGAGACAGACAATGTAACTGTGACAGTGTGAATCCAGGAGAGAGACGGACAATGTAACTGTGACAGGGAGAATCCTGGAGAGAGACAGACAATGTAACTCTGATGGTGGGAATCCAGGAGAAAGATAGACAATGTTACTGTGAGAGGGAGATTCCAGGAGAGAATCAGACAATGTAACTGTGACAGTGTGAATCCAAGAGAGAGACGGACAATGTAACTGTGACAGGTAGAATCCAGGAGAGAGACAGACAATGTAACTCTGATGGTGGGAATCCAGGAGAAAGATAGACAATGTTACTGTGAGAGGGAGAATCCAGGAGAGAGACAGACAATGTAACTGGGACAGGGAGAATCCAGGAGAGAGACAGACTTTATAACTGTGACAGTGGGAAACCAGGACAGAGACAGACAATGTAACTGTGACAGGGATAGTCCAGGAGAGAGACAGAGAATGTAACTGTGACAGTGGGAATCCAGGAGACAGACAGACAATGTAACTGTGACAGTGTGAATCCAGGAGAGAGACAGACAATGTAACTGTCACAGTGGGAATCCAGGAGAGAGACAGACAATGTAACTGCGATTGTGGGCATCCAGGAGGGAGACAGACAATGTAACTGTTACAGGGAGAATCCAGCAGAGAGACAGAGAATGTAACTGCGATGGTAGGAATCCAGGAGAGAGACAGACAATGTAACTGTGACAGTGGGAATCCAGGAGAGAGATAGACAATGTAACTGTGACAGTGGGAAATCAAGAGAGAGACAGACAATGTAACTGTGATGGTGGGAATCCAGGACAGAGACAGACAATGTAACTGTTACAGAAGGAATCCAGGAGAGAGACAGAACATGTAACTGTGACAGGGAGAATCCAGGAGAGAGACTGAGAATGTAACTGCGATGGTGGGAATCCAGGAGAGAGACAGGCAACGTAACTGTGACAGTGGGAATCCAAGAGAGAGACAGACAATGTAACTGTGATGGTGGGAATGCAGGAGAGAGACAGACAATGTAACTGTGACTGTGGGGATCCATGAGAGAGACAGGCAATGTAAGTGTGACAGTGGGAATCCAAGTGAGAGACAGACAATGTAACTGTGACGGTGGGAATCCAGGAGAGAATCAGACAATGTAACTGTGACAGTGGGAATGCAGGAGAGAGACAGACAATGTAACTGTGACAGTGGGAATCCATGAGAGAGACAGGCAATGTAAGTGTGACAGTGGGAATCCAAGTGAGAGACAGACAATGTAACTGTGACGGTGGGAATCCAGGAGAGAATCACACAATGTAACTGTGACAGTGGGAATGCAGGAGAGAGACAGACAATGTAACTGTGACAGTGGGAATCCATGAGAGAGACAGGCAATGTAAGTGTGACAGTGGGAATCCAAGTGAGAGACAGACAATGTAACTGTGACGGTGGGAATCCAGGAGAGAATCAGACAATGTCACTGTGACGGTGGGAATCCAGGAGAGAGACAGACAATATAACTCTGACAGGGAGAATCCCGTACAGAGACAGACAATGTAACTGTGACGGTGGGAATCCAGGAGAGAATCAGACAATGTCACTGTGACGGTGGGAATCCAGGAGAGAGACAGACAATATAACTCTGACAGGGAGAATCCCGTACAGAGACAGACAATGTAACGGCGACGGTGGGAATCCTGGAGAGAGACAAACAATGTAATTGTGAGAGGGAATATCCAGGAGAGAATCAGACAATGTAACTGTGACGGTGGGAATCCAGGAGAGAGACAGATAATATAACTGTGACAGCGAGAATCCAGGAGGGAGACAGACAATATAACTGTGACAGGGAGAATCCAGGAGAGAGGCAGACAATGTAACTGTGACAGTGCGAATCCAGGAGGGAGACAGGCAATGTAACTGTGACAGTGGGAATCCAGGAGAGAGTCAGACAATGTAACTGTGACAGTGGGAATCCAAGAGAGAGACAGACAATGTAACTGTGACGGTGGGAATACAGGAGAGAGACAGACAATGTAACTGTGATGTTTGGAATCCAGGAGAAAGATAGACAATGTTACTGTGAGAGGGAGAATCCAGGAGAGAGACAGACAATGTAACTGTGACAGTTGGAATCCACTACAGTGACAGACAATGTAACTGTGATAGGGAGAATCCAGGAGAGAGACAGAGAATGTAAATGTGACAGTGGGAATCCAGGAGGAGACAGACAATGTAACTGTGACAGTGGAAATCCAGAAGAGAGACTGACAATGAACTGTGACGGTGGGAATCCGGGAGAGAGACAGACAATGAACTATGACAGGGAGAATCCAAGAGAGAGACACACAATGTAACTGTGACAGGGAGAATCCAGGAGAGAGACAGACAATGTAACTCTGATGGTGGGAATCCAGGAGAAAAACAGACAATGTTACTGTGAGAGGGAGAATCCAGGAGAGAGACAGACAATGTAACTGTGATGGTGGGAATCCAGGAGAAAGATAGACAATGTAACTGTGAGAGGGAGAATCCAGGAGAGAGACAGACAATTTAACTGTGACAGTGTGAATCCAGGAGAGAGACAGACAATGTAACTGTCACAGTGGGAATCCAGGAGAGAGACAGACAATGTAACTGTGATGGTGGGAATCCAGGAGAAAGATAGACAATGTAACTGTGAGAGGGAGAATCCAGGAGAGAGACAGACAATTTAACTGTGACAGTGTGAATCCAGGAGAGAGACAGACAATGTAACTGTCACAGTGGGAATCCAGGAGGGAGACAGGCAATGTAACTGTGACAGTGTGAATCCAGGAGAGAGACAAGCAACGTAACTGTGACAGGAAGAATCCAGGAGAGAGACAGGCAACGTAACTGTGACAGTGGGAATCCAGGAGAGAGACAGACAATGTAACTGTGACAGTGTGAATCCAGGAGAGAGACGGACAATGTAACTGTGACAGGGAGAATCCTGGAGAGAGACAGACAATGTAACTCTGATGGTGGGAATCCAGGAGAAAGATAGACAATGTTACTGTGAGAGGGAGAATCCAGGAGAGAGACAGACAATGTAACTGGGACAAGGAGAATCCAGGAGAGAGACAGACTTTATAACTGTGACAGTGGGAAACCAGGACAGAGACAGACAATGTAACTGTGACAGGGATAGTCCAGGAGAGAGACAGAGAATGTAACTGTGACAGTGGGAATCCAGGAGACAGACAGACAATGTAACTGTGACAGTGTGAATCCAGGAGAGAGACAGACAATGTAACTGTCACAGTGGGAATCCAGGAGAGAGACAGACAATGTAACTGCGATTGTGGGCATCCAGGAGGGAGACAGACAATGTAACTGTTACAGGGAGAATCCAGCAGAGAGACAGAGAATGTAACTGCGATGGTAGGAATCCAGGAGAGAGACAGACAATGTAACTGTGACAGTGGGAATCCAGGAGAGAGATAGACAATGTAACTGTGACAGTGGGAAATCAAGAGAGAGACAGACAATGTAACTGTGATGGTGGGAATCCAGGACAGAGACAGACAATGTAACTGTTACAGAAGGAATCCAGGAGAGAGACAGAACATGTAACTGTGACAGGGAGAATCCAGGAGAGAGACTGAGAATGTAACTGCGATGGTGGGAATCCAGGAGAGAGACAGGCAACGTAACTGTGACAGTGGGAATCCAAGAGAGAGACAGACAATGTAACTGTGATGGTGGGAATGCAGGAGAGAGACAGACAATGTAACTGTGACAGTGGGGATCCATGAGAGAGACAGGCAATGTAAGTGTGACAGTGGGAATCCAAGTGAGAGACAGACAATGTAACTGTGACGGTGGGAATCCAGGAGAGAATCAGACAATGTAACTGTGACAGTGGGAATGCAGGAGAGAGACAGACAATGTAACTGTGACAGTGGGAATCCATGAGAGAGACAGGCAATGTAAGTGTGACAGTGGGAATCCAAGTGAGAGACAGACAATGTAACTGTGACGGTGGGAATCCAGGAGAGAATCACACAATGTAACTGTGACAGTGGGAATGCAGGAGAGAGACAGACAATGTAACTGTGACAGTGGGAATCCATGAGAGAGACAGGCAATGTAAGTGTGACAGTGGGAATCCAAGTGAGAGACAGACAATGTAACTGTGACGGTGGGAATCCAGGAGAGAATCAGACAATGTCACTGTGACGGTGGGAATCCAGGAGAGAGACAGACAATATAACTCTGACAGGGAGAATCCCGTACAGAGACAGACAATGTAACGGCGACGGTGGGAATCCTGGAGAGAGACAAACAATGTAATTGTGAGAGGGAATATCCAGGAGAGAATCAGACAATGTAACTGTGACGGTGGGAATCCAGGAGAGAGACAGATAATATAACTGTGACAGCGAGAATCCAGGAGGGAGACAGACAATATAACTGTGACAGGGAGAATCCAGGAGAGAGGCAGACAATGTAACTGTGACAGTGCGAATCCAGGAGGGAGACAGGCAATGTAACTGTGACAGTGGGAATCCAGGAGAGAGTCAGACAATGTAACTGTGACAGTGGGAATCCAAGAGAGAGACAGACAATGTAACTGTGACGGTGGGAATACAGGAGAGAGACAGACAATGTAACTGTGACAGGGAGAATCGAGGAGAGAGACAGACAATGTAACTGGGACAGGGAGAATCCAGGAGAGAGACAGACTTTATAACTGTGAAAGTGGGAAACCAGGACAGAGACAGACAATGTAACTGTGACAGGGATAGTCCAGGAGAGAGACAGACAATGTAACTGTAACAGGGAGAATCCAGGAGAGAGACAGACAGTGTAACTGTGATGGTGGGAATCCAGGAGAGAGACAGGCAACGTAACTGTGACAGGGAGAATCCAGGAGAGAGACAGACAGTGTAACTGTAACAGGGAGAATCCAGGAGAGAGACAGACAATGTACCTGTGACAGGGAGAATCCAGGAGAGAGACAGAAAATGTAACTGCGATAGTAGGAATCCAGGAGAGAGACAGACAATGTAACTGTGACAGTGGGAATACAGGAGAGAGACAGGCAATATAACTGTGACAGGGAGAATCCAGGAGTGCAACAGACAATGTAACTATAACAGTGGGAATACAGGAGAGAGACAGACAATGTAACTGTAACAGGGAGAATCCAGGAGAGAGACAGCCAATGTAACTGTAACAGGGAGAATCCAGGAGAGAGACAGACAGTGTAACTGTGACAAGGAGAATCCAGGAGAGAGACAGACAATGTACCTGTGACAGGGAGAATCCAGGAGAGAGACAGAAAATGTAACTGTAACAGGGAGAATCCAGGAGAGAGACAGACAGTGTAACTGTGACAGTGGGAATCCAGGAGAGAGACAGACAATGTAACTGTAACAGGGAGAATCCAGGAGAGAGACAGACAGTGTAACTGTAACAGGGAGAATCCAGGAGAGAGACAGACAGTGTAACTGTAACAGGGAGAATCCAGGAGAGAGACAGACAATGTACCTGTGACAGGGAGAATCCAGGAGAGAGGCAGAAAATGTAACTGTAACAGGGAGAATCCAGGAGAGAGACAGACAGTGTAACTGTGACAAGGAGAATCCAGGAGAGAGACAGACAATGTAACTGTAACAGGGAGAATCCAGGAGAGAGACAGCCAATGTAACTGTAACAGGGAGAATCCAGGAGAGAGACAGACAGTGTAACTGTGACAAGGAGAATCCAGGAGAGAGACAGACAATGTACCTGTGACAGGGAGAATCCAGGAGAGAGACAGACAGTGTAACTGTGACAAGGAGAATCCAGGAGAGAGACAGACAATGTAACTGTAACAGGGAGAATCCAGGAGAGAGACAGCCAATGTAACTGTAACAGGGAGAATCCAGGAGAGAGACAGACAGTGTAACTGTGACAAGGAGAATCCAGGAGAGAGACAGACAATGTACCTGTGACTGGGAGAATGCAGGAGAGAGACAGACAATGTAACTGTGACAGGGAGAATCCAGGAGAGAGACAGACAATGTAACTCTGACGGTGGTAATCCAGGAGAGAGACAGACAATATAACTGTGACAGTGAGAATCCAGGAGAGAGACAGACAATGTAACTGTGACAGTGGGAATCCAAGAGAGAGACAGAGAATGTAACTGCGACGGTGGGAATCCAGGAGAGAGACAGACAATGTAACTGTGACAGTGGGAATACAGGAGAGAGGCAGACAATGTAACTGTGACAGTGGGAATACAGGAGAGAGGCAGACAATGTAACTGTGACAGTGGGAATACAGGAGAGAGACAGGCAATATAACTGTGACAGGGAGAATCCAGGAGAGCAACAGACAATGTAACTATAACAGTGGGAATACAGGAGAGAGACAGACAATGTAACTGCAATGGTGGGCATCCAGGAGAGAGACAGGCAATGTAACTGTGACAGTGGGAATCCAGGAGAGAGACAGGCAATGTAACGGTGACAATGGGATTCCAAGAGAGAGACAGACAATGTAACTGTGAAGTGGGAATCCAGGAGAGAAACAGACAATGTAACTGTGACGGTGGGAATCCAGGAGAGAAACAGACAATGTAACTGTGACAGGGAGAATCCAGGAGAGAGACAGAAAATGTAACTGCGATGGTAGGAATCCAGGAGAGAGACAGACAATGTAACTGTGACAGTGGAATCCAGGAGAGAGACAGACATTGTAACTGTGACGGTGGGAATCCAGGAGAGAGACAGACAATGTAACTGTGACAGTGGGAATCCAGGAGAGAGACAGACAATATAACTGTGACAGGGAGAATCCAGGAGAGAGACAGACAATGTAACTGTGACGGTGGGAATCCAGGAGAGAGACAGACAATATAACTGTGACAGGGAGAATCCAGGAGAGAGACAGACAATGTAACTGTGACATTGGGAATCCAGCAGCGAGACAGACAATGTACTGTGACAGTGGGGATCCAGGAGAGAGAGAGGCAATGTAACTGTGACAGTGGGAATCCAGGAGAGAGACAGGCAATGTAACGGTGACAATGGGATTCCAAGATAGAGACAGACAATATAACTGTGAAGTGGGAATCCAGGAGAGAAACAGACAATGTAACTGTGACGGTGGGAATCCAGGAGAGAGACAGACAATGTAACTGTGACAATGGGATTCCAAGAGAGAGACAGACAAAGTAACTGTGACAGGGAGAATCCAGGAGAGAGACAGAGAATGTAACTGTGATGGTAGGAATCCAGGAGAGAGACAGACAATGTAACTGTGACAATGGGAATCCAGGAGAGAGACAGACAATGTAACTGTGACAGTGGGAATCCAAGAGAGAGACAGACAATGTAACAGTGACGGTGGGAATCCAGGAGAGAGACAGACAATGTAACTGTGACAGTGCAAATCCAGGAGAGTGACAGGCAACGTAACTGTGACGGTGGGAATCCAGGAGAGAGACAGACAATATAACTGTGACAGGGAGAATCCAGGAGAGAAACAGACAATGTAACTGTGACAGTGGGAAACCAGGAGAGAGACAGACAATGTAACTGTGACAATGGGAATCCAAGAGAGAGACAGACAATGTAACTGGGACAGTGAGAATCCAGGAGAGAGACAGACAATGTAACTGTGACAGGGGGAATCCAGGAGAGAGACAGACAATGTAACTGTGACATGGAGAATCCAGGAGAGAGACAGACAATGTAACTGTAACAGGGAGAATCCAGGAGAGAGACAGACAGTGTAACTGTGACAGTGGGAATCCAGGAGAGAGACAGACAATGTAACTCTGACGGTGGGAATCCAGGAGAGAGACAGACAATATAACTGTGACAGTGAGAATCCAGGAGAGAGACAGACAATGTAACTGTGACAGTGGGAATCCAGGAGAGAGTCAGACAGTGTACTGTGACTGTGGGAATCCAGGAGAGAGACAGAGAATGTAACTGCGACGGTGGGAATAAAGGAGAGAGACAGACAATGTAACTGCAATGGTGGGCATCCAGGAGAGAGACAGGCAATGTAACTGTGACAGTGGGAATCCAGGAGAGAGACAGGCAATGTAACTGTGACAGTCGGAAACCAGGACACAGACAGACAATGTAACTGTGACAGGGAGAATCCAGGAGAGAGACAGAAAATGTAACTGCGATGGTAGGAATCCAGGAGAGAGACAGACAATGTAACTGTGACAGTGGGAATCCAGGAGAGAGACAGACATTGTAACTGTGACGGTGGGAATCCAGGAGAGAGACAGACAATGTAACTGTGACAGGGAGAATCCAGGAGAGAGACAGAATATGTAACTGCGATGGTAGGAATCCAGGAGAGAGACAGACAATGTAACTGTGACAGTGGGAATCCAGGAGAGAGACAGACATTGTAACTGTGACGGTGGGAATCCAGGAGAGAGACAGACAATGTAACTGTGACAGTGGGAATCCAGGAGAGAGACAGACAATATAACTGTGACAGGGAGAATCCAGGAGAGAGACAGACAATGTAACTGTGACGGTGGGAATCCAGGAGAGAGACAGACAATATAACTGTGACAGGGAGAATCCAGGAGAGAGACAGACAATGTAACTGTGACATTGGGAATCCAGCAGCGAGACAGACAATGTACTGTGACATTGGGAATCCAGGAGAGAGACAGGCAATGTAACGGTGACAATGGGATTCCAAGAGAGAGACAGACAATATAACTGTGAAGTGGGAATCCAGGAGAGAAACAGACAATGTAACTGTGACAGTGGGAATCCAGGAGAGAGACAGACAATGTAACTGTGACAATGGGATTCCAAGAGAGAGACAGACAAAGTAACTGTGACAGGGAGAATCCAGGAGAGAGACAGAGAATGTAACTGCGATGGTAGGAATCCAGGAGAGAGACAGAAAATGTAACTGTGACAATGGGAATCCAAGAGAGAGACAGACAATGTAACTGGGACAGTGAGTATCCAGGAGAGAGACAGACAATGTAACTGTGACAGGGAGAATCCAGGAGAGAGACAGACAATGTAACTGCAACAGGGAGAATCCAGGAGAGAGACAGACAGTGTAACTGTGATGGTGGGAATCCAGGAGAGAGACAGGCAATGTAACTGTGACAGGGAGAATCCAGGAGAGAGACAGGCAATGTAACTGTGACAGGGAGAATCCAGGAGAGAGACAGACAATGTAACTGTAACAGGGAGATTCCAGGAGAGAGACAGACAATGTAACTGTAACAGGGAGAATCCAGGAGAGAGACAGCCAATGTAACTGTAACAGGGAGAATCCAGGAGAGAGACAGACAGTGTACCTGTGACAGGGAGAATCCAGGAGAGAGACAGACAATGTAACTCTGACGCTGGGAATCCAGGAGAGAGACAGACAATATAACTGTGACAGTGGGAATCCAGGAGAGAGACAGACAATATAACTGTGACAGTGAGAATCCAGGAGAGAGACAGACAATGTAACTGTGACAGTGTGAATCCAGGAGAGAGACAGAAAATGTAACTGTAACAGGGAGAATCCAGGAGAGTGACAGACAGTGTAACTGTGACAGTGGGAATCCCGGAGAGAGACAGACAATGTAACTCTGATGCTGGGAATCCAGGAGAGAGACAGACAATATAACTGTGACAGTGAGAATCCAGGAGAGAGACAGACAATGTAACTGTGACAGTGGGAATCCAGGAGAGAGACAGACAATGTACCTGTGACAGGGAGAATCCAGGAGAGAGACAGAAAATGTAACTGTAACAGGGAGAATCCAGGAGAGTGACAGACAGTGTAACTGTGACAGTGGGAATCCCGGAGAGAGACAGACAATGTAACTCTGACGCTGGGAATCCAGGAGAGAGACAGACAATATAACTGTGACAGTGAGAATCCAGGAGAGAGACAGACAATGTAACTGTGACAGTGGGAATCCAGGAGAGAGTCAGACAGTGTACTGTGACAGTGGGAATCCAGGAGAGAGACAGAGAATGTAACTGCGACGGTGGGAATACGGGAGAGAGACAGACAATGTAACTGTGAAGTGGGAATCCTGGAGAGAAACAGACAATGTAACTGTGACGGTGGGAATCCAGGAGAGAGACAGACAATGTAACTGTGACAGGGAGATTCCAGGAGAGAGACAGAGAATCTAACAGCGATGGTAGGAATCCAGGAGAGAGACAGACAATGTAACTGTGACAGTGGGAATCCAGGAGAGAGACAGACAATGTAACTGTGACAGTGTGAATCCAAGAGAGAGACAGACAATGTAACTGTGACGGTGGGAATCCAGGAGAGAGACAGACAATGTAACTGTGACAGTGCGAATCCAGGAGAGAGACAGGCAACGTAACTGTGACAGTGGGAATCCAGGAGAGAGACAGAAAATGTAACTGTGACAATGGGAATCCAAGAGAGAGACAGACAATGTAACTGGGACAGTGAGAATCCAGGAGAGAGACAGACAATGTAACTGTGACAGGGGGAATCCAGGAGAGAGACAGACAATGTAACTGTGACAGGGAGAATCCAGGAGAGAGACAGACAATGTAACTGTAACAGGGAGAATCCAGGAGAGAGACAGACAGTGTAACTGTGACAGTGGGAATCCAGGAGAGAGACAGACAATGTAACTCTGACGGTGGGAATCCAGGAGAGAGACAGACAATATAACTGTGACAGTGAGAATCCAGGAGAGTGACAGACAATGTAACTGTGACAGTGGGAATCCAGGAGAGAGTCAGACAGTGTACTGTGACTGTGGGAATCCAGGAGAGAGACAGAGAATGTAACTGCGACGGTGGGAATACAGGAGAGAGACAGACAATGTAACTGCAATGGTGGGCATCCAGGAGAGAGACAGGCAATGTAACTGTGACAGGGAGAATCCAGGAGAGAGTCAGACCATGTAAATCTGACAGTGGGAATCCAAGAGAGAGACAGACAATGCAACTGAGATGGTGGGCATCCAGGAGAGAGACAGGCAATATAACTGTGTCAGGGAGAATCCAGGAGAGACACAGAAAATATAACTGTGACAGTGGGAATCCAGGAGAGAGACAGACAATGTAACTGTGACAGTGAGAATCCAGGAGAGAGACAGACAATGTAACTGTGACAGTGGGAATCCAGGAGAGAGACAGACAATATAACTGTGACAGTGGGAATCCAGGAGAGAGACAGACAATATAACTGTGACAGTGGGAATCCAGGAGAGAGACAGAGAATGTAACTGTGACAGTGGGAATCCGGGAGAGAGACAGACAATGTACTGTAACAGTGGGAATCCAGGAGAGAGACAGACAATGTAACTGTGACAGGGAGAATCCAGGAGAGAGACAGACAGTGTAACTGTGATGGTGGGAATCCAGGAGAGAGACAGGCAATGTAACTGTGACAGGGAGAATCCAGGAGAGAGACAGACAATGTAACTGTAACAGGGAGAATCCAGGAGAGAGACAGACAATGTAACTGTAACAGGGAGAATCCAGGAGAGAGACAGACAGTGTAACTGTAACAGGGAGAATCCAGGAGAGAGACAGACAGTGTAACTGTAACAGGGAGAATCCAGGAGAGAGACAGACAATGTACCTGTGACAGGGAGAATCCAGGAGAGAGACAGAAAATGTAACTGTAACAGGGAGAATCCAGGAGAGAGACAGACAGTGTAACTGTGACAAGGAGAATCCAGGAGAGAGACAGACAATGTAACTGTAACAGGGAGAATCCAGGAGAGAGACAGCCAATGTAACTGTTACAGGGAGAATCCAGGAGAGAGACAGACAGTGTAACTGTGACAAGGAGAATCCAGGAGAGAGACAGACAATGTACCTGTGACAGGGAGAATCCAGGAGAGAGACAGAAAATGTAACTGTAACAGGGAGAATCCAGGAGAGAGACAGACAGTGTAACTGTGACAGTGGGAATCCAGGAGAGAGACAGACAATGTAACTGTGACAGGGAGAATCCAGGAGAGAGACAGACAATGTAACTGTGACAGTGGGAATCCAAGAGAGAGACAGAGAATGTAACTGCGACGGTGGGAATCCAGGAGAGAGACAGACAGTGTAACTGTGACAAGGAGAATCCAGGAGAGAGACAGACAATGTACCTGTGACAGGGAGAATCCAGGAGAGAGACAGAAAATGTAACTGTAACAGGGAGAATCCTGGAGAGAGACAGACAGTGTAACTGTGATAGTGGGAATCCAGGAGAGAGACAGACAATGTAACTGTGACAGTGGGAATCCAAGAGAGAGACAGAGAATGTAACTGCGACGGTGGGAATCCAGGAGAGAGACAGACAATGTAACTGTGACAGTGGGAATACAGGAGAGAGGCAGACAATGTAACTGTGACAGTGGGAATACAGGAGAGAGGCAGACAATGTAACTGTGACAGTGGGAATCCAGGAGAGAGACAGGCAATATAACTGTGACAGGGAGAATCCAGGAGAGCAACAGACAATGTAACTATAACAGTGGGAATACAGGAGAGAGACAGACAATGTAACTGCAATGGTGGGCATCCAGGAGAGAGACAGGCAATGTAACTGTGACAGTGGGAATCCAGGAGAGAGACAGGCAATGTAACGGTGACAATGGGATTCCAAGAGAGAGACAGACAATGTAACTGTGAAGTGGGAATCCAGGAGAGAAACAGACAATGTAACTCTGACGGTGGGAATCCAGGAGAGAGACAGACAATGTAACTGTGACAGGGAGAATCCAGGAGAGAGACAGAAAATGTAACTGCGATGGTAGGAATCCAGGAGAGAGACAGACAATGTAACTGTGACAGTGGGAATCCAGGAGAGAGACAGACATTGTAACTGTGACGGTGGGAATCCAGGAGAGAGACAGACAATGTAACTGTGACAGTGGGAATCCAGGAGAGAGACAGACAATATAACTGTGACAGGGAGAATCCAGGAGAGAGACAGACAATGTAACTGTGACGGTGGGAATCCAGGAGAGAGACAGACAATATAACTGTGACAGGGAGAATCCAGGAGAGAGACAGACAATGTAACTGTGACATTGGGAATCCAGCAGCGAGACAGACAATGTACTGTGACAGTGGGGATCCAGGAGAGAGAGAGGCAATGTAACTGTGACAGTGGGAATCCAGGAGAGAGACAGGCAATGTAACGGTGACAATGGGATTCCAAGATAGAGACAGACAATATAACTGTGAAGTGGGAATCCAGGAGAGAAACAGACAATGTAACTGTGACGGTGGGAATCCAGGAGAGAGACAGACAATGTAACTGTGACAATGGGATTACAAGAGAGAGACAGACAAAGTAACTGTGACAGGGAGAATCCAGGAGAGAGACAGAGAATGTAACTGTGACAGGGAGAATCCAGGAGAGAGACAGAAAATGTAACTGCGATGGTAGGAATCCAGGAGAGAGACAGACAATGTAACTGTGACAGTGGGAATCCAGGAGAGAGACAGACATTGTAACTGTGACGGTGGGAATCCAGGAGAGAGACAGACAATGTAACTGTGACAGTGGGAATCCAGGAGAGAGACAGACAATATAACTGTGACAGGGAGAATCCAGGAGAGAGACAGACAATGTAACTGTGACGGTGGGAATCCAGGAGAGAGACAGACAATGTAACTGTGACATTGGGAATCCAGCAGCGAGACAGACAATGTACTGTGACAGTGGGGATCCAGGAGAGAGAGAGGTAATGTAACTGTGACAGTGGGAATCCAGGAGAGAGACAGGCAATGTAACGGTGATAATGGGATTCCAAGAGAGAGACAGACAATATAACTGTGAAGTGGGAATCCAGGAGAGAAACAGACAATGTAACTGTGACGGTGGGAATCCAGGAGAGAGACAGACAATGTAACTGTGACAATGGGATTCCAAGAGAGAGACAGACAAAGTAACTGTGACAGGGAGAATCCAGGAGAGAGACAGAGAATGTAACTGCGATGGTAGGAATCCAGGAGAGAGACAGACAATGTAACTGTGACAATGGGAATCCAGGAGAGAGACAGACAATGTAACTGTGACAGTGGGAATCCAAGAGAGAGACAGACAATGTAACAGTGACGGTGGGAATCCAGGAGAGAGACAGACAATGTAACTGTGACAGTGCGAATCCAGGAGAGAGACAGGCAACGTAACTGTGACAGTGGGAATCCAGGAGAGAGACAGAAAATGTAACTGTGACAATGGGAATCCAAGAGAGAGACAGACAATGTAACTGGGACAGTGAGTATCCAGGAGAGAGACAGACAATGTAACTGTGACAGGGAGAATCCAGGAGAGAGACAGACAATGTAACTGTGACAGGGAGAATCCAGGAGAGAGACAGACAATGTAACTGCAACAGGGAGAATCCAGGAGAGAGACAGACAGTGTAACTGTGATGGTGGGAATCCAGGAGAGAGACAGGCAATGTAACTGTGACAGTGGGAATCCAGGAGAGAGACAGACATTGTAACTGTGACGGTGGGAATCCAGGAGAGAGACAGACAATGTAACTGTGACAGTGGGAATCCAGGAGAGAGACAGACAATATAACTGTGACAGGGAGAATCCAGGAGAGAGACAGACAATGTAACTGTGACGGTGGGAATCCAGGAGAGAGACAGACAATATAACTGTGACAGGGAGAATCCAGGAGAGAGACAGACAATGTAACTGTGACATTGGGAATCCAGCAGCGAGACAGACAATGTACTGTGACAGTGGGGATCCAGGAGAGAGAGAGGCAATGTAACTGTGACAGTGGGAATCCAGGAGAGAGACAGGCAATGTAACGGTGACAATGGGATTCCAAGATAGAGACAGACAATATAACTGTGAAGTGGGAATCCAGGAGAGAAACAGACAATGTAACTGTGACGGTGGGAATCCAGGAGAGAGACAGACAATGTAACTGTGACAATGGGATTCCAAGAGAGAGACAGACAAAGTAACTGTGACAGGGAGAATCCAGGAGAGAGACAGAGAATGTAACTGCGATGGTAGGAATCCAGGAGAGAGACAGACAATGTAACTGTGACAGTGGGAATCCAGGAGAGAGACAGACATTGTAACTGTGACGGTGGGAATCCAGGAGAGAGACAGACAATGTAACTGTGACAGTGGGAATCCAGGAGAGAGACAGAAAATGTAACTGCGATGGTAGGAATCCAGGAGAGAGACAGACAATGTAACTGTGACAGTGGGAATCCAGGAGAGAGACAGACATTGTAACTGTGACGGTGGGAATCCAGGAGAGAGACAGACAATGTAACTGTGACAGTGGGAATCCAGGAGAGAGACAGACAATATAACTGTGACAGGGAGAATCCAGGAGAGAGACAGACAATGTAACTGTGACGGTGGGAATCCAGGAGAGAGACAGACAATGTAACTGTGACATTGGGAATCCAGCAGCGAGACAGACAATGTACTGTGACAGTGGGGATCCAGGAGAGAGAGAGGTAATGTAACTGTGACAGTGGGAATCCAGGAGAGAGACAGGCAATGTAACGGTGATAATGGGATTCCAAGAGAGAGACAGACAATATAACTGTGAAGTGGGAATCCAGGAGAGAAACAGACAATGTAACTGTGACGGTGGGAATCCAGGAGAGAGACAGACAATGTAACTGTGACAATGGGATTCCAAGAGAGAGACAGACAAAGTAACTGTGACAGGGAGAATCCAGGAGAGAGACAGAGAATGTAACTGCGATGGTAGGAATCCAGGAGAGAGACAGACAATGTAACTGTGACAATGGGAATCCAGGAGAGAGACAGACAATGTAACTGTGACAGTGGGAATCCAAGAGAGAGACAGACAATGTAACAGTGACGGTGGGAATCCAGGAGAGAGACAGACAATGTAACTGTGACAGTGCGAATCCAGGAGAGAGACAGGCAACGTAACTGTGACAGTGGGAATCCAGGAGAGAGACAGAAAATGTAACTGTGACAATGGGAATCCAAGAGAGAGACAGACAATGTAACTGGGACAGTGAGTATCCAGGAGAGAGACAGACAATGTAACTGTGACAGGGAGAATCCAGGAGAGAGACAGACAATGTAACTGTGACAGGGAGAATCCAGGAGAGAGACAGACAATGTAACTGCAACAGGGAGAATCCAGGAGAGAGACAGACAGTGTAACTGTGATGGTGGGAATCCAGGAGAGAGACAGGCAATGTAACTGTGACAGTGCGAATCCAGGAGAGAGACAGGCAACGTAACTGTGACAGTGGGAATTCAGGAGAGAGACAGAAAATGTAACTGTGACAATGGGAATCCAAGAGAGAGACAGACAATGTAACTGGGACAGTGAGAATCCAGGAGAGAGACAGACAATGTAACTGTGACAGTGGGAAACCAGGACACAGACAGACAATGTAACTGTGACAGGGATAATCCAGGAGAGAGACAGAGAATGTAACTGGGACAGTGGGAATCCTGGAGAGAGACAGGCAATATAACTGTGACAGGGAGAATCCAGAAGAGCAACAGACAATGTAACTGTAACAGTGGGAATCCAGGAGAGAGACATACAATGTAACTGCAATGGTGGGCATCCAGGAGAGAGACAGGCAATGTAACTGTGACAGTGGGAATCCAGGAGAGAGACAGGCAATGTAACGGTGACAATGGGATTCCACGAGAGAGACAGACAATGTAACTGTAAAGTGGGAATCCAGGAGAGAAACAGACAATGTAACTGTGACGGTGGGAATCCAGGAGAGAGAGAGACAATGTAACTGTGACAGGGAGAATCCAGGAGAAAGACAGAGACTGTAACTGCGATGGTAGGAATCCAGGAGAGAGACAGACAATGTAACTGTGACAGTGGGAATCCAGGAGAGAGACAGACAATGTAACTGTGACAGTGGAAATCCAAGAGAGAGACAGACAATGTAACTGTGACGGTGGGAATCCAGGAGAGAGACAGACAATGTAACTGTGACAGTGCGAATCCAGGAGAGAGACAGGCAACGTAACTGTGACAGTGGGAATCCAGGAGAGAGACAGACAATGTAACTGTGACAATGGGAATCCAAGAGAGATACAGACAATGTAACTGGGACAGTGAGAATCCAGGAGAGAGACAGACAATGTAACTGTGACAGTGGGAAACCAGGACACAGACAGACAATGTAACTGTGACAGGGATAATCCAGGAGAGAGACAGAGAATGTACCTGGGACAGTGGGAATCCTGGAGAGAGACAGACAATATAACTGTGACAGGGAGAATCCAGGAGAGAGACAGACAGTGTAACTGTGATGGTGGGAATCCAGGAGAGAGACAGGCAATGTAACTGTGACAGTGGGAATCCAGGAGAGAGACAGACATTGTAACTGTGACGGTGGGAATCCAGGAGAGAGACAGACAATGTAACTGTGACAGTGGGAATCCAGGAGAGAGACAGACAATATAACTGTGACAGGGAGAATCCAGGAGAGAGACAGACAATGTAACTGTGACAATGGGATTCCAAGAGAGAGACAGACAAAGTAACTGTGACAGGGAGAATCCAGGAGAGAGACAGAGAATGTAACTGCGATGGTAGGAATCCAGGAGAGAGACAGACAATGTAACTGTGACAGTGGGAATCCAGGAGAGAGACAGACAATGTAACTGTGACAATGGGATTCCAAGAGAGAGACAGACAAAGTAACTGTGACAGGGAGAATCCAGGAGAGAGACAGAGAATGTAACTGCGATGGTAGGAATCCAGGAGAGAGACAGACAATGTAACTGTGACAGTGGGAATCCAGGAGAGAGACAGACATTGTAACTGTGACGGTGGGAATCCAGGAGAGAGACAGACAATGTAACTGTGACAGTGGGAATCCAGGAGAGAGACAGAAAATGTAACTGCGATGGTAGGAATCCAGGAGAGAGACAGACAATGTAACTGTGACAGTGGGAATCCAGGAGAGAGACAGACATTGTAACTGTGACGGTGGGAATCCAGGAGAGAGACAGACAATGTAACTGTGACAGTGGGAATCCAGGAGAGAGACAGACAATATAACTGTGACAGGGAGAATCCAGGAGAGAGACAGACAATGTAACTGTGACGGTGGGAATCCAGGAGAGAGACAGACAATGTAACTGTGACATTGGGAATCCAGCAGCGAGACAGACAATGTACTGTGACAGTGGGGATCCAGGAGAGAGAGAGGTAATGTAACTGTGACAGTGGGAATCCAGGAGAGAGACAGGCAATGTAACGGTGATAATGGGATTCCAAGAGAGAGACAGACAATATAACTGTGAAGTGGGAATCCAGGAGAGAAACAGACAATGTAACTGTGACGGTGGGAATCCAGGAGAGAGACAGACAATGTAACTGTGACAATGGGATTCCAAGAGAGAGACAGACAAAGTAACTGTGACAGGGAGAATCCAGGAGAGAGACAGAGAATGTAACTGCGATGGTAGGAATCCAGGAGAGAGACAGACAATGTAACTGTGACAATGGGAATCCAGGAGAGAGACAGACAATGTAACTGTGACAGTGGGAATCCAAGAGAGAGACAGACAATGTAACAGTGACGGTGGGAATCCAGGAGAGAGACAGACAATGTAACTGTGACAGTGCGAATCCAGGAGAGAGACAGGCAACGTAACTGTGACAGTGGGAATCCAGGAGAGAGACAGAAAATGTAACTGTGACAATGGGAATCCAAGAGAGAGACAGACAATGTAACTGGGACAGTGAGTATCCAGGAGAGAGACAGACAATGTAACTGTGACAGGGAGAATCCAGGAGAGAGACAGACAATGTAACTGTGACAGGGAGAATCCAGGAGAGAGACAGACAATGTAACTGCAACAGGGAGAATCCAGGAGAGAGACAGACAGTGTAACTGTGATGGTGGGAATCCAGGAGAGAGACAGGCAATGTAACTGTGACAGTGCGAATCCAGGAGAGAGACAGGCAACGTAACTGTGACAGTGGGAATTCAGGAGAGAGACAGAAAATGTAACTGTGACAATGGGAATCCAAGAGAGAGACAGACAATGTAACTGGGACAGTGAGAATCCAGGAGAGAGACAGACAATGTAACTGTGACAGTGGGAAACCAGGACACAGACAGACAATGTAACTGTGACAGGGATAATCCAGGAGAGAGACAGAGAATGTAACTGGGACAGTGGGAATCCTGGAGAGAGACAGGCAATATAACTGTGACAGGGAGAATCCAGAAGAGCAACAGACAATGTAACTGTAACAGTGGGAATCCAGGAGAGAGACATACAATGTAACTGCAATGGTGGGCATCCAGGAGAGAGACAGGCAATGTAACTGTGACAGTGGGAATTCAGGAGAGAGACAGAAAATGTAACTGTGACAATGGGAATCCAAGAGAGAGACAGACAATGTAACTGGGACAGTGAGAATCCAGGAGAGAGACAGACAATGTAACTGTGACAGTGGGAAACCAGGACACAGACAGACAATGTAACTGTGACAGGGATAATCCAGGAGAGAGACAGAGAATGTAACTGGGACAGTGGGAATCCTGGAGAGAGACAGGCAATATAACTGTGACAGGGAGAATCCAGAAGAGCAACAGACAATGTAACTGTAACAGTGGGAATCCAGGAGAGAGACATACAATGTAACTGCAATGGTGGGCATCCAGGAGAGAGACAGGCAATGTAACTGTGACAGTGGGAATCCAGGAGAGAGACAGGCAATGTAACGGTGACAATGGGATTCCACGAGAGAGACAGACAATGTAACTGTAAAGTGGGAATCCAGGAGAGAAACAGACAATGTAACTGTGACGGTGGGAATCCAGGAGAGAGAGAGACAATGTAACTGTGACAGGGAGAATCCAGGAGAAAGACAGAGACTGTAACTGCGATGGTAGGAATCCAGGAGAGAGACAGACAATGTAACTGTGACAGTGGGAATCCAGGAGAGAGACAGACAATGTAACTGTGACAGTGGAAATCCAAGAGAGAGACAGACAATGTAACTGTGACGGTGGGAATCCAGGAGAGAGACAGACAATGTAACTGTGACAGTGCGAATCCAGGAGAGAGACAGGCAACGTAACTGTGACAGTGGGAATCCAGGAGAGAGACAGACAATGTAACTGTGACAATGGGAATCCAAGAGAGATACAGACAATGTAACTGGGACAGTGAGAATCCAGGAGAGAGACAGACAATGTAACTGTGACAGTGGGAAACCAGGACACAGACAGACAATGTAACTGTGACAGGGATAATCCAGGAGAGAGACAGAGAATGTACCTGGGACAGTGGGAATCCTGGAGAGAGACAGACAATATAACTGTGACAGGGAGAATCCAGGAGAGAGACAGACAGTGTAACTGTGATGGTGGGAATCCAGGAGAGAGACAGGCAATGTAACTGTGACAGTGGGAATCCAGGAGAGAGACAGACATTGTAACTGTGACGGTGGGAATCCAGGAGAGAGACAGACAATGTAACTGTGACAGTGGGAATCCAGGAGAGAGACAGACAATATAACTGTGACAGGGAGAATCCAGGAGAGAGACAGACAATGTAACTGTGACAATGGGATTCCAAGAGAGAGACAGACAAAGTAACTGTGACAGGGAGAATCCAGGAGAGAGACAGAGAATGTAACTGCGATGGTAGGAATCCAGGAGAGAGACAGACAATGTAACTGTGACAGTGGGAATCCAGGAGAGAGACAGACAATGTAACTGTGACAATGGGATTCCAAGAGAGAGACAGACAAAGTAACTGTGACAGGGAGAATCCAGGAGAGAGACAGAGAATGTAACTGCGATGGTAGGAATCCAGGAGAGAGACAGACAATGTAACTGTGACAGTGGGAATCCAGGAGAGAGACAGACATTGTAACTGTGACGGTGGGAATCCAGGAGAGAGACAGACAATGTAACTGTGACAGTGGGAATCCAGGAGAGAGACAGAAAATGTAACTGCGATGGTAGGAATCCAGGAGAGAGACAGACAATGTAACTGTGACAGTGGGAATCCAGGAGAGAGACAGACATTGTAACTGTGACGGTGGGAATCCAGGAGAGAGACAGACAATGTAACTGTGACAGTGGGAATCCAGGAGAGAGACAGACAATATAACTGTGACAGGGAGAATCCAGGAGAGAGACAGACAATGTAACTGTGACGGTGGGAATCCAGGAGAGAGACAGACAATGTAACTGTGACATTGGGAATCCAGCAGCGAGACAGACAATGTACTGTGACAGTGGGGATCCAGGAGAGAGAGAGGTAATGTAACTGTGACAGTGGGAATCCAGGAGAGAGACAGGCAATGTAACGGTGATAATGGGATTCCAAGAGAGAGACAGACAATATAACTGTGAAGTGGGAATCCAGGAGAGAAACAGACAATGTAACTGTGACGGTGGGAATCCAGGAGAGAGACAGACAATGTAACTGTGACAATGGGATTCCAAGAGAGAGACAGACAAAGTAACTGTGACAGGGAGAATCCAGGAGAGAGACAGAGAATGTAACTGCGATGGTAGGAATCCAGGAGAGAGACAGACAATGTAACTGTGACAATGGGAATCCAGGAGAGAGACAGACAATGTAACTGTGACAGTGGGAATCCAAGAGAGAGACAGACAATGTAACAGTGACGGTGGGAATCCAGGAGAGAGACAGACAATGTAACTGTGACAGTGCGAATCCAGGAGAGAGACAGGCAACGTAACTGTGACAGTGGGAATCCAGGAGAGAGACAGAAAATGTAACTGTGACAATGGGAATCCAAGAGAGAGACAGACAATGTAACTGGGACAGTGAGTATCCAGGAGAGAGACAGACAATGTAACTGTGACAGGGAGAATCCAGGAGAGAGACAGACAATGTAACTGTGACAGGGAGAATCCAGGAGAGAGACAGACAATGTAACTGCAACAGGGAGAATCCAGGAGAGAGACAGACAGTGTAACTGTGATGGTGGGAATCCAGGAGAGAGACAGGCAATGTAACTGTGACAGTGCGAATCCAGGAGAGAGACAGGCAACGTAACTGTGACAGTGGGAATTCAGGAGAGAGACAGAAAATGTAACTGTGACAATGGGAATCCAAGAGAGAGACAGACAATGTAACTGGGACAGTGAGAATCCAGGAGAGAGACAGACAATGTAACTGTGACAGTGGGAAACCAGGACACAGACAGACAATGTAACTGTGACAGGGATAATCCAGGAGAGAGACAGAGAATGTAACTGGGACAGTGGGAATCCTGGAGAGAGACAGGCAATATAACTGTGACAGGGAGAATCCAGAAGAGCAACAGACAATGTAACTGTAACAGTGGGAATCCAGGAGAGAGACATACAATGTAACTGCAATGGTGGGCATCCAGGAGAGAGACAGGCAATGTAACTGTGACAGTGGGAATCCAGGAGAGAGACAGGCAATGTAACGGTGACAATGGGATTCCACGAGAGAGACAGACAATGTAACTGTAAAGTGGGAATCCAGGAGAGAAACAGACAATGTAACTGTGACGGTGGGAATCCAGGAGAGAGAGAGACAATGTAACTGTGACAGGGAGAATCCAGGAGAAAGACAGAGACTGTAACTGCGATGGTAGGAATCCAGGAGAGAGACAGACAATGTAACTGTGACAGTGGGAATCCAGGAGAGAGACAGACAATGTAACTGTGACAGTGGAAATCCAAGAGAGAGACAGACAATGTAACTGTGACGGTGGGAATCCAGGAGAGAGACAGACAATGTAACTGTGACAGTGCGAATCCAGGAGAGAGACAGGCAACGTAACTGTGACAGTGGGAATCCAGGAGAGAGACAGACAATGTAACTGTGACAATGGGAATCCAAGAGAGATACAGACAATGTAACTGGGACAGTGAGAATCCAGGAGAGAGACAGACAATGTAACTGTGACAGTGGGAAACCAGGACACAGACAGACAATGTAACTGTGACAGGGATAATCCAGGAGAGAGACAGAGAATGTACCTGGGACAGTGGGAATCCTGGAGAGAGACAGACAATATAACTGTGACAGGGAGAATCCAGGAGAGAGACAGACAGTGTAACTGTGATGGTGGGAATCCAGGAGAGAGACAGGCAATGTAACTGTGACAGGGAGAATCCAGGAGAGAGTCAGACCATGTAAATCTGACAGTGGGAATCCAAGAGAGAGACAGACAATGCAACTGAGATGGTGGGAATCCAGGAGAGAGACAGGCAATATAACTGTGTCAGGGAGAATCCAGGAGAGACACAGAAAATATAACTGTGACAGTGGGAATCCAGGAGAGAGACAGACAATGTAACTGTGACAGTGAGAATCCAGGAGAGAGAGAGACAATGTAACTGTGACAGTGGGAATCCAGGAGAGAGACAGACAATATAACTGTGACAGTGGGAATCCAGGAGAGAGACAGACAATATAACTGTGACAGTGGGAATCCAGGAGAGAGACAGACAATATAACTGTGACAGTGGGAATCCAGGAGAGAGACAGAGAATGTAACTGTGACAGTGGGAATCCGGGAGAGAGACAGACAATGTACTGTAACAGTGGGAATCCAGGAGAGAGACAGACAATGTAACTGTGACAGGGAGAATCCAGGAGAGAGACAGACAGTGTAACTGTGATGGTGGGAATCCAGGAGAGAGACAGGCAACGTAACTGTGACAGGGAGAATCCAGGAGAGAGACAGACAGTGTAACTGTAACAGGGAGAATCCAGGAGAGAGACAGACAATGTACCTGTGACAGGGAGAATCCAGGAGAGAGACAGAAAATGTAACTGCGATAGTAGGAATCCAGGAGAGAGACAGACAATGTAACTGTGACAGTGGGAATACAGGAGAGAGACAGGCAATATAACTGTGACAGGGAGAATCCAGGAGTGCAACAGACAATGTAACTATAACAGTGGGAATACAGGAGAGAGACTGACAATGTTACTGTAACAGGGAGAATCCAGGAGAGATACAGCCAATGTAACTGTAACAGGGAGAATCCAGGAGAGAGACAGACAGTGTAACTGTGACAAGGAGAATCCAGGAGAGAGACAGACAATGTACCTGTGACAGGGAGAATCCAGGAGAGAGACAGAAAATGTAACTGTAACAGGGAGAATCCAGGAGAGAGACAGACAGTGTAACTGTGACAGTGGGAATCCAGGAGAGAGACAGACAATGTAACTGTAACAGGGAGAATCCAGGAGAGAGACAGACAGTGTAACTGTAACAGGGAGAATCCAGGAGAGAGACAGACAGTGTAACTGTAACAGGGAGAATCCAGGAGAGAGACAGACAATGTACCTGTGACAGGGAGAATCCAGGAGAGAGACAGAAAATGTAACTGTAGCAGGGAGAATCCAGGAGAGAGACAGACAGTGTAACTGTGACAAGGAGAATCCAGGAGAGAGACAGACAATGTAACTGTAACAGGGAGAATCCAGGAGAGAGACAGCCAATGTAACTGTAACAGGGAGAATCCAGGAGAGAGACAGACAGTGTAACTGTGACAAGGAGAATCCAGGAGAGAGACAGACAATGTACCTGTGACAGGGAGAATCCAGGAGAGAGACAGACAGTGTAACTGTGACAAGGAGAATCCAGGAGAGAGACAGACAATGTAACTGTAACAGGGAGAATCCAGGAGAGAGACAGCCAATGTAACTGTAACAGGGAGAATCCAGGAGAGAGACAGACAGTGTAACTGTGACAAGGAGAATCCAGGAGAGAGACAGACAATGTACCTGTGACAGGGAGAATCCAGGAGAGAGACAGACAATGTAACTGTGACAGGGAGAATCCAGGAGAGAGACAGACAATGTAACTCTGACGGTGGTAATCCAGGAGAGAGACAGACAATATAACTGTGACAGTGAGAATCCAGGAGAGAGACAGACAATGTAACTGTGACAGTGGGAATCCAAGAGAGAGACAGAGAATGTAACTGCGACGGTGGGAATCCAGGAGAGAGACAGACAATGTAACTGTGACAGTGGGAATACAGGAGAGAGGCAGACAATGTAACTGTGACAGTGGGAATACAGGAGAGAGGCAGACAATGTAACTGTGACAGTGGGAATACAGGAGAGAGACAGGCAATATAACTGTGACAGGGAGAATCCAGGAGAGCAACAGACAATGTAACTATAACAGTGGGAATACAGGAGAGAGACAGACAATGTAACTGCAATGGTGGGCATCCAGGAGAGAGACAGGCAATGTAACTGTGACAGTGGGAATCCAGGAGAGAGACAGGCAATGTAACGGTGACAATGGGATTCCAAGAGAGAGACAGACAATGTAACTGTGAAGTGGGAATCCAGGAGAGAAACAGACAATGTAACTGTGACGGTGGGAATCCAGGAGAGAAACAGACAATGTAACTGTGACAGGGAGAATCCAGGAGAGAGACAGAAAATGTAACTGCGATGGTAGGAATCCAGGAGAGAGACAGACAATGTAACTGTGACAGTGGGAATCCAGGAGAGAGACAGACATTGTAACTGTGACGGTGGGAATCCAGGAGAGAGACAGACAATGTAACTGTGACAGTGGGAATCCAGGAGAGAGACAGACAATATAACTGTGACAGGGAGAATCCAGGAGAGAGACAGACAATGTAACTGTGACGGTGGGAATCCAGGAGAGAGACAGACAATATAACTGTGACAGGGAGAATCCAGGAGAGAGACAGACAATGTAACTGTGACATTGGGAATCCAGCAGCGAGACAGACAATGTACTGTGACAGTGGGGATCCAGGAGAGAGAGAGGCAATGTAACTGTGACAGTGGGAATCCAGGAGAGAGACAGGCAATGTAACGGTGACAATGGGATTCCAAGATAGAGACAGACAATATAACTGTGAAGTGGGAATCCAGGAGAGAAACAGACAATGTAACTGTGACGGTGGGAATCCAGGAGAGAGACAGACAATGTAACTGTGACAATGGGATTCCAAGAGAGAGACAGACAAAGTAACTGTGACAGGGAGAATCCAGGAGAGAGACAGAGAATGTAACTGTGATGGTAGGAATCCAGGAGAGAGACAGACAATGTAACTGTGACAATGGGAATCCAGGAGAGAGACAGACAATGTAACTGTGACAGTGGGAATCCAAGAGAGAGACAGACAATGTAACAGTGACGGTGGGAATCCAGGAGAGAGACAGACAATGTAACTGTGACAGTGCAAATCCAGGAGAGTGACAGGCAACGTAACTGTGACAGTGGGAATCCAGGAGAGAGACAGAAAATGTAACTGTGACAATGGGAATCCAAGAGAGAGACAGACAATGTAACTGGGACAGTGAGTATCCAGGAGAGAGACAGACAATGTAACTGTGACAGGGAGAATCCAGGAGAGAGACAGACAATGTAACTGTGACAGGGAGAATCCAGGAGAGAGACAGACAATGTAACTGCAACAGGGAGAATCCAGGAGAGAGACAGACAGTGTAACTGTGATGGTGGGAATCCAGGAGAGAGACAGGCAATGTAACTGTGACAGTGCGAATCCAGGAGAGAGACAGGCAACGTAACTGTGACAGTGGTAATTCAGGAGAGAGACAGAAAATGTAACTGTGACAATGGGAATCCAAGAGAGAGACAGACAATGTAACTGGGACAGTGAGAATCCAGGAGAGAGACAGACAATGTAACAGTGACAGTGGGAAACCAGGACACAGACAGACAATGTAACTGTGACAGGGATAATCCAGGAGAGAGACAGAGAATGTAACTGGGACAGTGGGAATCCTGGAGAGAGACATACAATGTAACTGCAATGGTGGGCATCCAGGAGAGAGACAGGCAATGTAACTGTGACAGTGGGAATCCAGGAGAGAGACAGGCAATGTAACGGTGACAATGGGATTCCAAGAGAGAGACAGACAATGTAACTGTAAAGTGGGAATCCAGGAGAGAAACAGACAATGTAACTGTGACGGTGGGAATCCAGGAGAGAGACAGACAATGTAACTGTGACAGGGAGAATCCAGGAGAAAGACAGAGAATGTAACTGCGATGGTAGGAATCCAGGAGAGAGACAGACAATGTAACTGTGACAGTGGGAATCCAGGAGAGAGACAGACAATGTAACTGTGACAGTGGGAATCCAAGAGAGAGACAGACAATGTAACTGTGACGGTGGGAATCCAGGAGAGAGACAGACAATGTAACTGTGACAATGGGAATCCAAGAGAGAGACAGACAATGTAACTGTGACAGGGATAATCCAGGAGAGAGACAGAGAATGTACCTGGGACAGTCGGAATCCTGGAGAGAGACAGACAATATAACTGTGACAGCGAGAATCCAGGAGAGAGACAGACAGTGTAACTGTGATGGTGGGAATCCAGGAGAGAGACAGGCAATGTAACTGTGACAGTGCGAATCCAGGAGAGAGACAGGCAATGTAACTGTGACAGGGATAATACAGGGGAGAGTCAGAGAATGTAACTGTTACTTTGGGAATCCAGGAGAGAGACTGACAATGTAACTGTGACAGGGAGAATCCAGGAGAGAGACAGACCATGTAAATCTGACAGTGGGAATCGAAGAGAGAGACAGACAATGCAACTGAGATGGTGGGTATCCAGGAGAGAGACAGGCAATATAACTGTGTCAGGGAGAATCCAGGAGAGACACAGAAAATATAACTGTGACAGTGGGAATCCAGGAGAGAGACAGACAATGTAACTGTGACAGTGAGAATCCAGGAGAGAGAGAGACAATGTAACTGTGACAGTGGGAATCCAGGAGAGAGACCGACAGTGTAACTGTGACAGGGAGAATCCAGGAGAGAGACAGACAGTGTAACTGTGATGGTGGGAATCCAGGAGAGAGACAGGCAATGTAACTGTGACAGTGGGAATCCAGGAGAGAGACAGACAATGTAACTGTGACAGGGAGAATCCAGGAGAGAGACAGACTGTGTAACTGTGATGGTGGGAATCCAGGAGAGAGACAGGCAATGTAACTGTGACAGGGAGAATCCAGGAGAGAGACAGACAATGTAACTGTAACAGGGAGAATCCAGGAGAGAGACAGACAATGTAACTGTAACAGGGAGAATCCAGGAGAGAGACAGCCAATGTAACTGTAACAGGGAGAATCCAGGAGAGAGACAGACAGTGTAACTGTGACAAGGAGAATCCAGGAGAGAGACAGACAATGTAACTGTGACAGGGAGAATCCAGGAGAGAGACAGACAATGTAACTGCAACAGGGAGAATCCAGGAGAGAGACAGACAGTGTAACTGTGATGGTGGGAATCCAGGAGAGAGACAGGCAACGTAACTGTGACAGTGGGAATTCAGGAGAGAGACAGAAAATGTAACTTTGACAATGGGAATCCAAGAGAGAGACAGACAATGTAACTGGGACAGTGAGAATCCAGGAGAGAGACAGACAATGTAACTGTGACAGGGATAATCCAGGAGAGAGACAGAGAATGTAACTGGGACAGTGGGAATCCTGGAGAGAGACAGGCAATGTAACCTTGACAGGGAGAATCCAGGAGAGAGACAGACAATGTAACTCTGACGGTGGGAATCCAGGAGAGAGACAGACAATGTAACCTTGACAGGGAGAATCCAGGAGAGAGACAGACAATGTAACTCTGACGGTGGGAATCCAGGAGAGAGACAGACAATGTAACTGTGACAGTGGGAATCCAGGAGAGAGACAGACAGTGTAACTGCGACGGTGGGAATCCAGGAGAGAGACAGACAATGTAACTGTGACAGTGGGAATACAGGAGAGAGGCTGTCAATGTAACTGTGACAGATGCCAGTGGTGGTGATTGCACAGATGCCGGTGGTGGTGATGCCACAGGTGCCGGTGGTGGTGATTCCACAGGTGCCGGTGGTGGTGATTCCACAGGTGCTGATGGTGGTGATTCCACAGGAGACGGTGGTGGTGATTCCACAGTTGCCGGTGGTGGTGATTCCACAGGAGCCGGTGATGGTGATTGCACAGATGCCGGAGGTGGTGATTCCACAGGAGCCGGTGGTGGTGATTCCACAGGTGCCGGTGGTGGTGATTCCACAGGAGCCGGTGGTGGTGATTCCACAGATGCCGGTGGTGGTGATTCCACAGATGCCGGTGGTGGTGATTCCACAGGTGCCGGTGGTGGTGATTCCACAGGTGCCGGTGGTGGTGATTCCACAGGAGCCGGTGATGGTGATTCCACAGGAGCCGGTGATGGTGATTCCACAGGAGACGGTGGTGGTGATTCCACAGGTGCCGGTGGTGGTGATTGCACAGATGCCGGTGGTGGTGATTCCACAGATGCCGGTGGTGGTGATTCCACAGATGCCGGTGGTGGTGATTCCACATGTGCCGGTGGTGGTGATTCCACAGGTGCCGGTGGTGGTGATTCCACAGGTGACGGTGATGGTGATTCCACAGGTGACGGTGATGGTGATTCCACAGGTGACGGTGATGGTGATTCCACAGGTGACGGTGATGGTGATTCCACAGGAGACGGTGGTGGTGATTCCACAGATGCCGGTGGTGGTGATTGCACAGATGCCGGTGGTGGTGATTGCACAGATGCCGGTGGTGGTGATGCCACAGATGCCGGTGGTGGTGATTGCACAGGAGCCGGTGGTGGTGATTCCACAGGTGCTGATGGTGGTGATTCCAGAGGAGACGGTGGTGGTGATTCCACAGGTGCTGATGGTGGTGATTCCACAGGAGCCGGTGGTGGTGATTCCACAGATGCCGGTGGTGGTGATTCCACAGGTGCCGGTGGTGGTGATTCCACAGGTGCTGATGGTGGTGATTCCAGAGGAGACGGTGGTGGTGATTCCACAGGTGCTGATGGTGGTGATTCCACAGGAGCCGGTGGTGGTGATTCCACAGATGCCAGTGGTGGTGATTCCACAGGTGCTGATGGTGGTGATTCCACAGATGCCGGTGGTGGTGATTCCACAGATGCCGGTGGTGGTGATTCCACAGGTGCCGGTGGTGGTGATTGTACAGATGCCGGTGGTGGTGATTCCACAGGTGCCGGTGGTGGTGATTCCACAGATGCCGGTGGTGGTGATTCCACAGGTGCCGGTGGTGGTGATTCCACAGGTGCTGATGGTGGTGATTCCAGAGGAGACGGTGGTGGTGATTCCACAGGTGCTGATGGTGGTGATTCCACAGGAGCCGGTGGTGGTGATTCCACAGATGCCAGTGGTGGTGATTCCACAGGTGCTGATGGTGGTGATTCCACAGATGCCGGTGGTGGTGATTCCACAGATGCCGGTGGTGGTGATTCCACAGGTGCCGGTGGTGGTGATTGTACAGATGCCGGTGGTGGTGATGCCACAGGTGCCGGTGGTGGTGATTGCACAGGAGCCGGTGGTGATTGCACCGGAGACGGAGGTTAAGCTGGAGGTGTCAGCCCACTAGGCGTCAATTATCCCTCACGCGTGTACGAGACGCCCGGTATATGTGTGTCGTGAGGAGTCTGTGTAGGGCTCGGTGTGCGCGGTGTCACCTCGGGTACAGGGTTCATAGTTACCGTGGAGTGTTCAGGGTAGGGGTCTGCTGCTGCTGCGGGCGCCAGGTCGCGGACGGAGACCGTGTCCTCCCGCCCATCAGGTAAGACCACGTAGGCATACTGGGGGTTCGCATGTAGAAGGTGAACCCTCTCGACCAGCGGGGAGTATTTATTACTCCTCACATGTTTCCGGAGCAGTACTGGCCCTGGGGACGTCAGCCAAGCTGGTAGGGTGGTCCCAGTGGCAGACTTCCTGGGAAAAGAGAATAGGCGCTCGTGAGGGGTGGCATTGGTGGATGTACATAACAGGGAGCGGATAGAGTGGAGTGCTTCGGGGAGGACCTCCTGCCAGCGAGAGACCGGCAACCCTTTTGACTTAAGGGCTAAAAGTGTGGCCTTCCACACTGTGGCATTCTCCCTCTCCGCCTGTCCATTCCCCCGGGGATTATAACTCGTGGTCCAACTAGTAGCAATGCCCCTAGCTAGCAGGTACTGGCGCAGCTCGTCACTCATAAAGGAGGACCCTCTATCACTGTGGATATAGCAGGGACATCCGAACAGAGTGAAGAGCTGGCGAAGGGCTTTTATGACGGACGTGGTAGTGGTGTGGCCTGGGCTTCTCTCTCCACCGCGGACTGCCGAATTTCAGAGCCTTGAAGAGTACAAGAGAAGAATGCTACTGGCCTGCCTGCCTGATTGAGGGTAGCAGCCAGCGCAAAGTCGGAGGCGTCACTCTCTACTTGGAAGGGAATGGTCTCGTCTACCGCATGCATCATTGCTTTGGCAATGTCCCCTTTAGTGCGGCTGAAGGCCGCGCAGGCCTCGGCTGAGAGGGGAAAAGTGGTAGACTTGACCAGGGGGCGGGCCTTGTCTGCTCGTCTGCGTAATGGGGGACCCATTGGGCGTAATTGGAAAAGAAGCCCAGGCATCGTCTAAGGGCTTTGAGGGTGGTGGGAAGAGGGAGTTCTAACAGTCGGGATCAGGGCCAATGACTCCGTTCTTATTGGAGTATAAAAATATTATGGAGTATAAAACTTGTATTACTTGCTGTGTAACCAAAACTATGTAGTCAGTTTGCTATGCATGTACCCAAGATGAAATGCTAGGAATATAGAAGACAATGGTGTGTTAATATATGTTAATGAGAGGTAGCTAAGAGATGTTTTGCTTTGAACTTGTTTGCTGTGTAACCAAAACTATGTAGTCAGCCTTGATGTAGATTATGTAGTTTGAACTTGCTATTTGCTATGCATGTACCCAATTTAGTAGGAGAATGAAATCTTAAGAATGTAGAAGACAATGGAGTGTTGGTGAGAGACAGCTGGGAGATGTGGATTGGAACATGATTAAGTCAATGGGATGTACCTGTGAAACTGGACCAGGAGATTGCTATAAAAAATGCCGTGTCCGGGGATTGGTGGGCAATCAGCGACTAGCTCAATGACTGTCTCAGCTTTGATTTGCAAATTAAAGTTTAACCCTTCTTGAAGAATCTTCTGCGTCTCCTGGTCATTTGTGAGGCAAGAGAAACCACAACATTCTCCACGACACACCCAAGGATAGCGAGTCGGGTGGTTCTGAACACACACTTGTCCCTGTTATAAGTAAGGTTCAGAGCTTTGGCCACTTGGAAAAATCGTTGGAGGTTGGCGTTGTGATCCGGCCAGTCATGACCACAGATGGTGATGTTATCCAGATAGGGAAATGTGGCTTTCAGTTGGCACTGGTCCACCATCCGGTCCATTTCCCTCTGGAAGACCGAGACACCATTTGTGACACCGAATGGGACACGCAGGAAGTGATAGAGCCTGTCGCCCGCCTCGAAGGCAGTGTAGGGGCGGTCCTCTGGGCGGATGGGGAGCTGGTGGTAAGCGGATTTCAGATCTATTGTCGAGTACACCTTGTACTGAGCCATCTGGTTGACCATATCCGCGATGCGGGGTAGGGGGTATGTGTCAAGCTGCGTGAACCTATTGATGGTTTGGCTATAGTCCGCGACCATCCTATTTTTCTGCCTGGTCCGAACAACAACCACCTGGGCCCTCCAAGGACTTGTGCTTGGCTCAATGATCCCCTCCCTGAGCAGCCGCTGCACCTCCGACTGAATGAAGGCCCTGTCCCCCGCACTGTACCTCTTGCTTTTAGTTGCCACAGGTTTACAGTCGGGGGTCAAGTTGGCGAACAGCGGTGGGGGAGGGATCTTGAGGGTGGAGAGGCTGCAAGTGGTGTCAGTAGCTCAGCTGTCGGCATGGTGCTGGGTGGGATGTGGGTCGGTGTGTGTGTGTGGTCAGTAGCGGGGTATATGACGAAGTCCCACAAAACTGAGGATTCCTGACAGTGAGTGGTGGGAGGGGCCCATCATATGCCATATTCACACTTTCAAGGTGGCTCTGGAAGTCCAGCCCCAATAGCACAGGCGCGCACAGTTGAGGCATGACCAGTAGCGCAAAGTTCTGATATTCTGTGCCCTGCACTACCAACGTCGCTACACAACCCACCTGGATGTCTGTGGAATGCGACCCAGAAGCCAAGGTGACCCTCTGGCTTCCTGGCCGTGTCACGAGTCCGCAGCGTTGCACTGTGTCCGGGTCAATAAAACGCTCAGTGCTGCCCGTATCAAACAGGCAGCTAGTCCTGTGCCCCTCCACCAGGATGTCCATCATTGACCTTGCGAGCTGGTGTGAAGCGCTTTGGTCGAGGGTTACGGAGGCCAGAGTTGAACTGCCGTCTTGGTGTCCGGTAAGCACTGGTGGGTTGGGGGCAGGGCGAGGTGGCGCCGACAAAGATGGCCACCCCCATCCAGGCATGCAACATGGCGACACCCATGCCTCGCATGCAGCGCTGCCCGACCCCGCTCGTGGTTTAGATTTACAGACCTTGGCAAAATGGCCCTTCTTCCCGCAGCTGGAGCAGGTCGCTTCTCGGGCCAGGCAGCGTTTGGGGGTGCTTTTCGAGTCCGCAGAAGTAACAGTGCGCGGGCTTGCGACTGGCAGCGGTGGTGGTAAATTCGCTCACGGGAACCGGCGGCGGCGGGGTCTGAGGTGTCCATGGAACCGGCGGGGAATCACGCGGCTGGACAGCATCAGCGTTGTGCAGCGCAGCCTCCAGCGTGTCGGCCGTCTCGATCGCCGAACATAAGGTAAGATCGGCATTTTCCAGCAGCCACTGGAGCACGTACACTGACCTGATCCCAGTAACAAAGGCATCTCGTACGAGGAGCTCCGCATGCTGTTCCACCGTGAGAGTTTTGCAGTCGCAAGTCCGCTCTGAGTGTAGGGCTTGGAGAAACTGGGCGCTCAATTCTCCAGGCCGCTGTCGTCGCGTAGCTAAGCGATGTCTTGCGTAGACGGTGTTCACCGGCTGCAGGTACCATCTTTTGAGGCGTCTAGTGCCCCTTCGTAGGCCGACAGGTCTCTGATAAGTGAGTAAACTTTCGGGGTGACCCTCGAGAGGAGAATTCTGTGCATAACGACAGGTTCAGTTGCACTAACCTCCTCCAAGTATGATTGGAAGCATGCAAGCCAGAGTTCAAAGGCAAGAGCTGCTTCAGGGGCTTGGGGTCCAAATCCAACCTTTCCAGACGTAAAACGATTTCCATGTTTTAAAACTTCCAGTCAATACAACTGATGCACCATCAATAACTCTGAGACGTGAAGGCGAGATATCGGCTTTTATTGACTGGAAGAAAGAACAAGCAGTAGTTGACCACCATACTACATCCTGGAGACTGAGAGGCCGGGCTCAGGCCTCAATCGCCTTTATACCGGGGTCCGTGGGAGGAGCCACGGTCAGTGGGAGGGGCCACAGGAGCAGTCAGCAGGAAGCGTGTCCAGACAGTTCACCACAATAACCACATAACAATTACAGAACGGAAACAGGCCATCTCGGCCCTTCTAGTCCATGCCAAACGCTTACTCTCACCTAATCCCACCAACCTGCACTCAGCCCATAACCCTCCACGCCTTGCCTATCCAATTTTACTTTAAATGACAATACCGAACCTGCCTCTACCACTTCTACTGGAAGCTCATTCTACACAGCTACCACTCTCTGAGTAAAGAAATTCCCCCTCGTGTTACCCCTAAACTTTTGCCCCCTAATTCTCAACTCATGTCCTCTTGTTTGAATCTCCCCTACTCTCAATGGAAAAAGCCTATCCACATCAACTCTATCTATCCCCCTCATAATTTTAAATACCTCTGTCAAGTCCCCCCTCAACCTCCTCCGCTCCAAAGAATAAAGACCTAACTTGTTCAACCTTTCCCTGTAACTTAGGTGCTGAAACCCAGGTAACAATCTAGTAAATCTTCTCTGTACTCTCTCTATTTTGTTGACATCTTTCCTATAATTCGGTGACCTGAACTATACACAATACTCCAAATTTGGCCTCACCAATGTCTTCTACAATTTTAACATTACATCTCAACTCCTATACTCAATGTTCTGAATTATAAAGGCCAGCATACCAAAAACTTTCTTCACCACCCTATCCACATGAGATTCCACCTTCAGGGAACTGTGTACCATTATTCCTAGATCACTCTTTTCTACTGTATTCCTCAATGCCCTAACCATTTACCATGGATGACCTATTTTGATTAGTCCTACCAAAATGTAGCACCTCACACTTATCAGCATTAAACTCCATCTGCCATCTTTCAGCCCACTCTTCTAACTGGCTTAAATCTCTGCAAGCTTTGAAAATCTACTTCATTATCCACAATGCCACCTATCTTAGTATCATCTGCATATTTACTAATCCAATTTACCACCCCATCATCCAGATCATTAATGTATATGACAAACAACACTGGACCCAGTACAGATCCCTGAGGCACACCACTAGTCACCGGCCTCCAGCCTGACAAACAGTTATCCACCACTAGTAAACACAAAGTACACTGCAGATGCTGTGGTCAAATCAAGACGTACAAAAAAGCTGGATGAACTCAGTAGGTCGGGCAGCATCCGTTGAAAGGAGCAGTCAACATTTTGGGTCGAGATCCTTCGTCAGGACTAAAGGAGGGGGCAGGGGCCCTATAAAGAAGGTGGGGGGAGGGTAGAAAACCAACCAGAGGAAAGATCAAGGGGTGGGGGAGGGGAAGCAGGGAGGGGATGGGCAGGAAAGGTGAAGAAGGAATCAAAGGGGAAAGCACTGTGGGTAGTAGAAGAAGGCGGAGTCATGAGAGGTGATAGGCACAGCCCCAGGTAGACTGTCCCCACCAAAAGTACTCAAACAGGAGTACTTATTGTCAAGGGGTACAGCCACTGGGGTACTCTCTAGTACCTGACTCTTCCCCTTACCCCTCCTAACCGTGATCCACCTGTCCATCTCCTGTGGCCCTGGTGTGACCACCTGCTTGTAACTCCTCTCTATCATCTCCTCACTCTCCCTGACCAGACGAAGGTCATCGAGCTGCAGCTCCAGTTCCCTAACACGGTCCCTTAGGAGCTGCAGCTCGGTGCACCCGGCGCAGATATGGATGTCCGGGAGGCTGGGAGACTCCAGGACCTCCCACATCTGACATCGAGAACAACAATCTGCCCTCACACTCATACTTCCCCTTTCCTCAAATAACAGGAAAAACTGAAACCTAAACCTACCTTGCCTCCCCCGTTTCCGCCTAAGTCTGTTCAGCCCAAGTCCTTAAGCTTCCACTCTGCTCCTGGCTCACTCCGCTGCCCGCTGTATAAGGCTGTGTTCCTTTTAAATCTTCTGCGCTTCACTGCTTGATATCACACGCCTGTGCAGTCCCGCCTCTCTTAACCCTGATGAGAAGAAAAAAATCAAAATGGCTCCCACAGCACTCCCATTCTGATTCTCAGGCTTCCTTCTCCAAATTGAACTCCAATCAGGATTTCTGTCCTGAATGCTACAACACTCTCTGTAGAAATACTCAATGGTTGGGAGGGCTTTATCTGTGAAGGACCAGACTGCATTGCACCCACACCTTTTAACATTGTTAAAAGTATATGGAAGGGCAATGAATCCACAAACAATCTGCTGGAGGTGAACAGTGGGTTGAACAGCATCTTGGTGAGGTTGGGGGGTGGGGGGAAGGAATTGTCAACGCTTCAGGTTTAAACTCTGAATCAGAACAGACAATTATTCTTCTTCACCAAAGATGTGACTCAATCTACTGAGTTCCTCCAGCAGATTGTTTGCCGCTTCAGATTCCTCTGGATTCACCTTCAAGGACTCTACAAAGCATGTTGTTGATATTTCTTGCTTATTTATTATGTAAAGGGGGTTTCTTCTTTTTTCTTTGTTACTGTGTATGTAATCAAAAGGGCTTCTTTGTTTTGTTAACTAGCAGGAATGCCTCTTTGTTGCGAGAGAGTGCTGGAAGCTTGTTTGGGTTAAAATTTACTGATAACGAGAATTGTATTCCTTTGTAAACCAAATGGGGATTAACGTTGTTCTTTCTTCTGAGTCTGTAAGCTTTTGTTGACGGGCTTCTGGGCAGATCGGTGCGAGGGGGTCGAGAGAGAGGACACGATGCTGTAAGCTGGGCGAGGATCGGACCCCAAGCAGGGGTCCGAGGCCGGGAGGTACTCTTGACCACTCGGAGGGTCCTGAGCTGTTTGGAGAGTCGAGGAGTTCGGAGGGTCCTGAGCTGCGAGTCGAGGAGTTCGGAGGGGATCGAATGGTGGCCAGAAGACTTCAGTAATTGAGCTCCAACGGTTGTGCACGAAGTGGTTTGGACTTTGATAAGTTTGGCGCCTTTTCTTTATTTTTTCTCTTCATATATACTGTATCGTTATTAATCACTTAGTTATAGTAACCTTTATAAATTGTACTCATTTAATCGCATATGGTGTACTGTCTGTTTTTGGGTGAGGCGGGGACATCACACAGCATCCACACCAGCTGATTACCCAGTTTGGCGGGGCCGAAGGCTGCTCCCCCTATACGGAGAATGAGCTGAGCGAGCCTGAGGCGACCCAGGGGGTTACAATTATTATTATTTTAGCTTTGCGCAGCTTGTCTTTTGCACATTGGTTGTTTCTTTATTGCGTTTCTTTATGTCTACTATGAATGCCTGCAAGAAAATGAATCTCGGGGTTGTATCTGGGGACGTAATGTATTTCGATAATAAATTCAGTAGAACTACGTTTCCAGCGTTTGCATTCCCCGGTGTCTCCAAGCAACAAACAAACCTTCACATTCATATCAAAGTTTGCCATTTCGTGCAGGAAATGTTCTACTTCTCAATAATTATGACAATTGAGATGGACACAGGGGAATAAAACACAAAAATGCCTCTAGAATAATTCAAGACTGAAATTGATGCCAACAGGAAATGTGGTCACGCAGGTCTGATCTCTGTTAATGAGCCGTGAATTGTGCCTTGTGGGCAAATGTAGGAAACATGATCTCCTCTGCAGGCAGTCCCACCTGCCTGAACCAGTATTGTGATTCAGAAACTCCTTGGATTCTCTAAATCCAGTTATCTGGCCACACCCTTGTGTACAAGGACCACCTTGTTTCCCTTTGCCTCCTCTCCACCATACTGTCTTTAACCTATCATTTACCAAACTAGAGCTCTGCAGTCTGAGTCCAAAGTTGTACCATTGATATCAGAATCAGGTTTATTATCACTGGCATGTGTCGTGAAATTTGTTAAGTATTGGGATCGGTACGAATTTACTCTTGTCACAGGTACCAAGATATGGTGAAAAGCTTTAGTTTGCAAGCCATCCAGACAGTGATCATTCGGGGGAGTAATCAAGTCATACAGTCCAGCTGGCAAGAACATCGATTTCTCCAATTTCCAGTAATGTCTCCCCGCTTCCCCTTCCCTGTTTCCACTGCCATTCTTTCTTCTCACTTACCCCTTCTTTTCTCCTCACTTGCACATCACCTCTGCCCTCTACCCTTTTGCGCGGGAAGAGAAACTGGGTTAGTGAGACTCTGACTCTGTGGGATTCACTGTCGCAGGCGGCTGTGGAGGCCAAGTCGTTGGGTATATTTAAAGTGGACATTAATAGGCTCTTGATTAGTCAGAGTAATAAAGATTATGAGTAGAAGGCAGGAGAATGGGATTGAGATGGAAAACAGATCGGCCATGATTGAATGGTGGAGTAGACTAGATGGACTGAATGGCCTCATTATGTTGCTATGTCTTATGGTCTTGAACATGTTGGCTGCTTTCGAGACAGTGGGAAGCATAGACAGAGTCAATGGAATAGAACCACAAACACGCGAAAATCTACAGAAACTGGAAATCCGAGCAACACACACAAAATGCTGGAGAAACTCAGCAGGTCAGGCAGCATCTGTGAAAAAGAGTAAACAGTCGATGTTTTGGGCTAAGTTCTGATAAATGGTCTTGACCTGAAAACTGAGGGACTTGAAATTGCTCTCTCTTTCCACTTCTGATCCCTCTATGAGGACTTGTCTTACCCTTTCCGACGTAGGTAGGATGAGTGAGGGGGTCCCGCGTAGGGAGTTCAGGGAGTTAGGTGCGAAGCTGAAGAGCAGGACCTCCAGGGTAACAACCTCAGGGTTGCTACCTGTGCCACGTGCGAGTGAGGCAAGGAACAGAAGGATTATACAGATTAATACGTGTCTGAGAGGATGGGGCAGGAGGGAGGGCTTCAGGTTTTTAGATAATTGGGCTTTGTTCCAGGGAAGGTGGGATCTGTTCCGACGGGACGGTTTACACCTGAACTGGAGTGGTACTAACATTCTTGCAGGAAAGTTTGCTAGTGCTTCTTGGGGGGGGGGGGGGAGTTTAAACTAAATTTGCAGGGGGCGGGGATCCAGAATGAGAGAGAGGATAGCGAGATGAAGAATAAAGGACAGGTGGGGACTACACGGTTCCTGAATATTAAGTGTGTAGTAGAGAAAGGTGAGGCGGAACAAGTGATAAGGAGGACACATGTACAGAGGGATGGTCTGACGGAGCATGGAGTTAATTGTGCAGAAAGAATAGGTTAATTTAGGAAGAACAACAAAATTCTAGGGGCATATAGCCTGATGGGAGTTCGGGGAGTTGTGTTAAGCACAATAGGCAGCGATTCAAACAGAGAGGAGAAATGGGCTAAAAATTCTATATCTGAATGCACGAAGTGTCAGAAATAAGGCGGATGAGCTTGAAGCTCAGGTGCGAATGGGTAACTATGATGTTGTTGGGATAACGGAGACATGGCTGCAGGGAGATCAGACCTGGGAAATGAATGTACAAGGGTATATGTGCTATCGTAGGGACAGAAATGTGGGCAGAGGGGGTGGGGAGGTTGGTGAGGAATGAGATTCAGTCCTTTGCAAGGGGGGACATAGGGTCAGGAGAAGTGGAGTCTGTGTGGATATTGAGGAACAGTAAGGGCAAAAGGACCCTAATGGGTGTTGTCTACAGGCCACCAAACAGTAGCATGGATATTGGGTGCATGTTGAATAGGGAGTTAACATTGGCATGTGGCAAAGGTAATGTTGCAGTAGTTATGGGGGATTTCAACATGCAGGTGAACTGGGAGAATCAGGTTGGTGCTGGACCCCAGGATAGGGAGTTTGTAGAGTGCCCCCGGGATGCATTCTTGGAACAGCTTGTACGAGAGCCGACCAGGGACAAGGCTATTCTGGATTTAGTGTTATGTAATGAACAGGATTTGAATAACGATCTCACAGTAAAGGAGCCATTAGGAGGTAGTGATCATAATATGATAAGGTTTTATCTGCAATTTGAGAGGGAAAAGGGCAGATCAGAGGTGTCAGTGTTGCAGTTGAACAGGGGAAACTATGGAGCCATGAGGGAGGAGCTGGCCAAAGTTGACTGGACAGATATCCTAGCAGAAAAGACAGTGGAACAGCAATGGCAGATATTCTTGGGAATAATGCACAAGGTGCAAAATCAGTTCATCCCCCAGAGAAGGAAGGATTCAAAGGGGGGAAAGGGGCCACAGTGGTTGACAAAGGAAGTCAGAGATTGCAGAGCATTAAAAAAAAAGGAAGTATGACAGAGTGGGAGGACAGATGATTGGGAAATTTTTAAGGAACAACAGAACTTAACTAAAAAGGCAATACGGGGAGAAAAAAATGAGGTATGAACGCAAGCTAGCCAGGAATATAAAGGAGGATAGCAAAAGCTTTTTTAGGTATGTGAAGAGAAAGAAGATAGTTAAGAACAATGTTGGGCCCTTGAAGAATGAATTGGGTAAAATTGTTATGGGAAACAGAGAAATGGCAGAAGAATTTAATAAGTACTTTAGATCTGTCTTCACTAAGACACAAGCAATCTCCCAGATGTATAGATGGGCCAAGGACATAGGGTAACAGAGGAAATGAAACAGATTGACATTAGGAAGGAAATGGTGATGAGAAGACTGATGGGACTGAAGGCTGACAAATCCCCAGGTCCAGATGGTCTGCATCCTAGGGTACTAAAGGAGGTAGCCCTGGAAATTGCGGATGCATTGGTAATCATTTTCCAATGTTCCTTAGATTCAAGATCAGTTCCTGAGGATTGGAGAATGGCTAATGTTATCTCACTTTTTAAGAAAGGAGGGAAGGAGAAAACAGAGAACTATCAACCTGTCAGCCTAACATCGGTGGTGGGGAAGATGCTAGAGTCCATTATTAAAGATGAAATAGTGACATTTCTAGACAGCAGTGATAGGATTGGGCCAAGCCAGCATGGATTTACCAAGGGTAAGTCATGCTTGACTAATCTATTGGAGTTTTTCGAGGATGTAACCAGGAAGTTAGACGAGGGAGATCCAGTGGATGTAGTGTATCTCGATTTTCAGAAGGCATTTGATAAGGTCCCACATAGGAGATTGGTGGGTAAAATCAGAGCTCATGGCATTGGGGGGAAGACATTGACATGGATAGAAAACTGGTTGGCAGATAGAAAGCAAAGGGTAACGGTGAATGGGTGTTTCTCGGAATGGCAGGTGGTGACTAGTGGGGTGCCATAGGGCTCGGTATTGGGACCACAGCTGTTTACGATTTACATCAACGATTTAGATGAAGGCATTGAGAATAACATCAGCAAGTTTGCTGATGATACTAAGCTGGGTGGCAGTGTGACATGTGATGAGGATGTTAGGAGAATTCAGGGTGACTTGGATAGGCTGAGTGAGTGGGCAGATACTTGGCAGATAGCGTTTAATGTGAATAAGTGTGAGGTTATCCACTTTGGGAGTAAGAACAGGAAGGCAGATTATTATCTGAACAGTGTAGAGTTAGGTAAGGGAGAAATACAAAGAGATCTAGGAGTCCTAGTTCACCAGTCACTGAAGGTGAATGAGCAAGTGCAGCAGGCAGTGACGAAGGCTAATGGAATGTTGGCCTTTATTACAAAGGGAATTGATTACAAGAGCAAGGAAATCCTTTGCATTTGTACAGGGCCCTGGTGAGACCACACCTGGAGTATTGTGTACAGTTTTGGTCTCCAGGGTTAAGGAAGGACATCCTGGCTGTAGAGGAAATGCAGCGTAGATTCTCAAGGTTAATTCCTGGGATGTCCGGACTGTCTTACGCAGAGAGGTTAGAGAGACTGGGCTTGTACACGCTGGAATTAAGGAGATTGAGAGGGGATCTGATTGCAACATATAAGATTATTAAGGGATTGGACAACTGAAATATGTTCCAGATGCTGGGAGAGTCCAGTACCAGAGGGCATGGTTTGAGAATAAGGGGTAAGTCATTTAGGACAGAGTTAAGGAAAAACTTCTTCTCCCAGAGAGTTGTGGGGGTCTGGAATGCACTGCCTCAGAAGGTAGTGGAGGCCAATTCTCTGGATGCTTTCAAGAAGGAGCTGGATAGGTATCTTATGGATAGGGGAATCAAGGGATATGGGGACAAGGCAGGAACCGGGTATTGATAGTAAATGATCAGCCATGATCTCAAAATGGCGGTGCAGGCTCGAAGGGCCGAATGGTCTACTTCTGCACCTATTGTCTATTGAAAAGCCTGAAGAACAACATTCTGGAAGACCATGTGAGGAATCTGGAGCAGCAGCTGGATGACCTTCGACTCAAAAGGGAGAATGAGGCAGTCATAGATGAGAGCTACAGGGAGGTAGACACACCGAGGCTGCCGGAAGCAGGTCGATGGGTGACAGTCCGAGGGGGGAAAGCGAAGGAGAGTAGACAGGTAGTGCAGAGTACCCCTGTAGCCATTCCCCTGAATAATAAGTTTACCGTCCTGGATGCTGTTGGTGAGGACGACCGACCAGGTGTGAGCCATGGTGGCAGGGCCTCTGGCACTGAGTCTGACCCTGTGGTGCAGAAGGATGGGACGGAGAAGAGGAGAGCTGTCGTCATTGGAGACTCTATAGTCAGGGGAGCAGACAGGAGATTTTGTGGACGTGAGAAGGACACCAGCATGGTTTGTTGCCTCCCAGGTGCCAGGATCCAGGATGTCTCTGACCGGGTGCATGACATCCTGGTACGAGAGGGAAAGCAACCAGAAGTCATGATACATTGTTGGTACCAACGACATAGGCAGGAAGAGGGATGAGGTCCTGAAGTGTGAGTTTCGGGAACTAGGCAGAAGGCTGAAGAACAGGACCTCAAGGGTGGCGTTCTCAGGATTGTTGCCAGTACCACGTGATAGTAAGGGTAAGAATTGGAGGAGATGGCAGTTGAATGCGTGGCTGAGGAGTTGGTGCAGGGGGACAGGGTTTTAGATTTTTGGATCATTGGGATCTCTTCTGGGAAAGGTGGGACCTGTACAGATTGGATGAGTTGCACCTGAACTCGATGGGGAGCAATATCCTTGCAGGTAGGTTTGCTAGCATGGTTCTGGAGGGTTTAAACTAATTTGCAAGGGGGGTGGGACCCGGAGCGAAAGAGCAATGAAAGAAGTGCATGGAGTAAAGCCAGATCTAACATATAGAGAGGCTTTGAGGAAAGAGCAGCAGAATAAAGGGTGTAAAGGTAGTAAGGTAGAAGGGCTAAAGTGTGTGTACTTCAATGCAAGAAGCATCAGGAACAAAGGTGATGAACTGAGAGCTTGGGTACATACATGGAATTATGATGTAGTGGCCATTACAGAGACTTGGCTGGCACCAGGGCAGGAATGGATTCTCAATATTCCTCGATTTCAGTGCTTTAAAAGGGATAGAGAGGGAGGAAAGGGGAGGAGGGGTGGCATTACTGGTCAGGGATACTATTACAGCTGCAGAAAGGGTGGGTAATGTAGCAGGATCCTCTTTTGAGTCAGTATGGTTGGAAGTCAGGAACAGGAAGGGAGCTGTTACTCTACTGGAGGTATTCTATAGGCCCCCTGGTAGCAGCAGAGATACCGAGGAGCAGATTGGGAGGCAGATTTTGGAAAGGTGCAAAAATAACAGGGTTGTTATCATGGGTGACTTTAACTTCCCTAATATTGATTGGCACCTGATTAGTTCCAAAGGTTTAGATGGGGCAGAGTTTGTTAAGTGTGTCCAGGACGGATTCCTGTCACAGTATGTTGACAGGCCAACTGGGGGAATGCCATACTAGATCTAGTATTAGGTAACGAACCGGGTCAGGTCACAGATCTGTCAGTGGGTGAGCATGTGGGGGACAGTGATCACCGCTCCCTGGTCTTTAACATTATCATGGAAAAGGATAGAATCAGAGAGGACAGGAAAATTTTTAATTGGGGAAGGGCAAATTAGGAGGCTATAAGGCTAGAACTTGCGGGTATGAATTGGGATGATGTTTTTGCAGGGAAATGTACTATGGACATGTGGTCGAAGTTTAATGATCTCTTGCAGGATGTTAAGGATAAGTTTGTCCCAGTGAGGAAGGTAAAGAATGGTAGGGTGAAGGAACCATGGGTGACAAGTGAAGTGGAAAATCTAGTCAGGTGGAAGAAGGCAGCATACATGAGGTTTAGGAAGCAAGGATCAGATGAGTCTATTGAGGAATATAGGGTAGCAAGAAAGGTGCTTAAGAAGGGGCTGAGGAGAGCAAGAAGGGGGCATGATGGAGGTGTACAAGATATTAAGAGGAATAGACAGAGTGGACAGCCAGCGCCTCTTCCCCAGGGCACCACTGCTCAGTACAAGAGGACATGGCTTTAAGGTAAGGGGAGGGAAGTTCAAGGGGGATATTAGAGAAAGGTTTTTTTACTCAGAGAGTGGTTGGTGCGTGGAATGCACTGCCTGAGTCAGTGGTGGAGGCAGACACACTAGTGAAGTTTAAGAGACTACTAGACATGTATATGGAGGAATTTAAGGTGGGGGGTTATATGGGAGGCAGGGTTTGAGGGTCAGCACAACATTGTGGGACGAAGGGCCTGTAATGTGCTGTACTATTCTATGTTCTATCTATATCAGAAAGAGTGTGCCTTCAATCAGCCCTGAGCACACATTACCAGAAGAAATAGTCCTCGTCTCTCTTTTCCACCTCCAACCAAAACCCAGCCACCCACACTTCCCTGAGCAATCCAAGTTCGAGTCCAACTTTGCAACAGTGTGGCCTGTTACTGTCATTCAATGCCATGAAAAGAGCTTTTTGCAGCAGCAGCACAGTACATTAAAGTTCAATGTATTATCAAAGTACATATATGTCACCAGTTCCGAGATGTTACCCTCAATAAATCTAATAATCATAATCAATGAAAGGCTGCGCCAATAGGGCCGTACAACCTGTGCACAAAAGAAAATAAACTGAGTAAATACAAAAAGAAAGAATAATAAATAAATACATAAATCAATCAATAAATAAATAGATAGACATATAGATAAATAAATACATATCGAGAACCTGAGGCAAAGCATTCAACTTGTCAGCAAAATTAGACAATTTTGTCTAAACATTATAGCTATGGCGTGGTGTCAGTGGGTGCTGCCCTCTAGTGTTCACTTGACAGAAGACAAGCTGAGCTCTGTGCACTGTTGATGACACTCAGACGCCATCAGTTTACAGGCTCAGGGCCCTCAGCTGTATTACATACTTCAGTGTGAGTGTATGTTTACTGCTGTCTTGTGTGCTTTGTGCTGTGTATGACTCTTCATACTGCGTTTTACACCTTGGGCCTGGAGGAACGCTGTTTTATTCGGCTGTATTCATGGGTATTTATGTATGGTTGAACGACAATTAAACATGAATTTGAACAAAGCCAAACCGTAGATGGCTCAGATGGTCACACCAAGTCTTCTGCACAGGTTTCTTCGGTAACCAGAGGTAAATGTCCTACCGAACAGTACAGGGGCATAATTAGTAAACCACTGCCTTGCAGTGCCGGACCTGCTTCAGTTCCGGGGGCTGTCTGTACGGAGTTATCCTTGTGACCACATGGATTAGCTCTGGGTGCTCTGATTTCCTCCCATGTCCCGAAGAAGTGCGAAAGTCAGCCACTGTGCAGGGTGAGAAAGTAAAACAGTGGAATTTATCTGCAGCTGCACTCACAAAGTGCTGGAGGAATTCAGTAGTATCAATGCAAAAAAGTACAGTCAATATTCTTGGGACAAAATTTGCCCGGCCTGATGATTTCCTCCAGCATTTTGCTTGGATTTCCAGCGTCTGCAGGTCTTCTCCTGTTTGTCAACGTGCAGCTGTTGGCCGGTACAGATTTGGCCAGATGAGAGGAGAAGAAGGAATAAATATTTCAAGTTCAGGTTTATCCTCATTCAACCAGACACAGGCACACAGCGAAACGAAACGTTGTTCCTCTGTGGCCAGGGTGCTAAGCACAGTAGATTTAATCACACACAGCACATCAAGTTAGTAGCCAGCAGAGTCACAAAATGATATTAACACACGGCCCTGAGAGACACAGCCCGGGGACGGACACGTTGACAGAAAGTGTCAGGGACGTGATTGTGTCAGACAGAGAAATGTTGTTACATCGGTCTAATAAAACAAGCGGTTGTACAGATCTGTGAAACAGCAGCAACAAAAGGTGAAATGTGCCCAGTGCAGGATGAGAGTGTGAATGTGAGTCGGGGAATGGGTGGAGGGGGGAGTAATCATACAGACTCGGGAGTGGGTGGAGAGGGTGGGTATTCAGAGAGACTGGGGAGTGGGTGGAGAGGGGTATTCAGATAGACTGGGGAGTGGGTGGAGAGGGTGGGTATTCAGAAAGACTGGGGAGTGGGTGGAGAGGGGGGGGTGGAGGGGGGTATTCAGACAGACTGGGGAGTGGGTGGAGGGGGTGGGTATTCAGAAAGACTGGGGAGTGGGTGGAGAGGGGGGGGTATTCAGAGACTGGGGAGTGGGTGGAGGGGGTGGTGTGAGGTATTCAGACAGTCTGTGGAGTGGGGTATTCAGACAGACTGGGGAGGGGGTGGAGTCGGGTGTTCAGACGACGGGAGTGGGTGGAGGGGGTGGAGTGGGGTATTCAATCAGACTGGGTGAGTGGGTGGAGGGGGTTGAGTGGGGTATTCAGTCAGACTGGGGAGTGGGTGGAGGGGGGTATTCAGACAGACTGGGGAGTGGGTGGAGGGTGGTATTCAGACAGTGGGGAGTGGGTGGAGGGGGTGGTGATGGGGCATTCAGACAGACTGGGGAGTGGGTGGAGGGGGGTATTCAGACAGACTGGGGAGTGGGTGGAGGTGGGTATTCAGATAGACGGGGGACTGGGTGGAGGGTGGTATTCAGACAGACTGGGGAGTGGGTGGAGGGGGGTATTCAGAGACTGGGGAGTGGGTGAAGGGTGGTATTCAGACAGACTGGGGAGTGGGTGGAGTCGGGTGTTCAGATGGACGGGAGTGGGTGGAGGGGGTGGAGTGGGGTATTCAGTCAGACTGGTGAGTGGGTGGAAGGGGGTATTCTGACAGACTGGGGAGTAGGTGGAAGGGGGTTTTCAGACAGACTGGGGAGTGGGTGGAGGGGGGGCATTCAGACAGACGGGAGTTGGTGGAGTGGGTGGGTATTCAGAGGCTGTGGAGTGGGTGGAGGGGGTACTCAGATAGACTGGGGAGTAGGTGGAGGGGGCAGTCAGATAGACTGGGGTGTGGGTGGAGTGGGGTATTCAGACAGACTGGGGAATGGGTGGAGGGGATAGTCAGACAGACTGGGGAATGGGTGGAGGGGATGGAGTGGGGTATTCAGACAGACTGGGGTGGTGGAGGGGTTTATTCAGACAGTGGGGAGTGGGTGGAGGGGGTGGAGGGGGGTATTCAGACAGACTGGGGAGTGGGTGGAAAGGGTGGAGTGGGGTATTCAGTCAGACTGGCTAGTGGGTGGGAGGGGGTATTCAGACAGACTGGGGAGTGGGTGGAGGGGGGTATTCAGATAGGCTGGGGAGTGGGTGGAGGGGGGTATTCAGACAGACTGGGGAGTGGGTGGAGGGGGTATTCAGACAGAATGGGGTGGGTGGAGGGGGTTATTCAGACAGTGGGGAGTGGGTGGAGGGGGTGGAGTGGGGTATTCAGACAGACTGGGTGAGTGGGTGGAGTGGGGTATTCAGACAGACTGGGGAGTGGGTGGAGGGGGGTATTCAGACAGACTGGGGAGTGGGAGGAGGGGGTATTCAGACTGAATCGGGAGTGGGTGGAGGGGGGTATTCAGACAGACTGGGGAGTGGGTGGAGGGGCTGGAGTGTGGTATTCAGACAGACTGGGGTGTGGGTGGAGTGGGGTATTCAGACAGACTGGGGAGTGGGTGGAGGGGGTAGTCAGACTGGGGAATGGGTGGAGGGGCTGGAGTGGGGTATTCAGACAGACTGGGGTGTGGGTGGAGGGGGTAGTCAGACAGACTGGGGAATGGGTGGAGGGGCTGGAGTGGGGTATTCAGACAGACTGGGGAGTGGGTGGAGGGGGTATTCAGACAGACTTGGGTGTGTGGAGGGGTTTATTCAGACAGTGGGGAGTGGGTGAAGTGGGGTATTCAGACAGACTGGGGAGTGGGTGGAGGGGGGTATTCAGACAGACTGGGTAGTGGGTGAAGGGGGGTATTCAGACAGACTGGGTAGTGGGTGGAGGGGGTGGAGTGGGGTATTCAGTCAGACTGGGTGAGTGGGTGGAGTGGGGTATTCAGACAGACTGGGTAGTGGGTGGAGGGGGTAGAGTGGGGTATTCAGACTAACTGGGGAGTGGGTGGAAAGGGTGGTGTGGGGTATTCAGACAGACTGGAGAGTGGGTGGAAGGGGGTATTCAGACAGACTGGGGAGTGGGTGGAGGGGGTATTCAGATAGACTGGGGTGTGGGTGGAGGGGGGTATTCAGATAGACTGGGGAGTGGGTGGAGGGGGGTATTCAGACTGAATCGGGAGTGGGTGGGGGGGTATTCAGACAGACTGGGGAGTGGGTGGAGGGGGTATTCAGACAGACTGGGGCATTGGTAGAGGGAGGTTTTCAGACAGACTTGGGAGTGGGTGGAGTGTGTATTCAGACAGACCGGGGAGTGGGTGGAGGGGGGTATTCAGACAGACTGGGGAGTGGGTGGAGGGGGTATTCAGACAGACTGGGGAGTGGGTGGAGGGGGGTATTCAGTCAGACTGGGGAGTGGGTGGAGGGGGGTATTCAGACAGTCTGGGGAGTGGGTGGAGTGGGGTATTCAGTCAGACTGTGGAGTGGGTGGAGGGGGATATTCAGACAGACTGGTGAGTGGGTGGAGGGGGTATTGTTACAGACTGGGGAGTTGGTGGAGGGGGGTATTGAGACAGTCTGGGGAGTGGGTGGAGGGGGTATTCAGACAGACTGGTGAGTGGGTGGAGGGGATATTGTTACAGACTGGGGAGTTGGTGGAGGGGGGTATTGAGACAGTCTAGGGAGTGGGTGGAGGGGGGTATTCAGACAGACTGGGGAGTGGGTGGAGGGGGTGGAGTGGGGTATTCAGACAGACTGGGGAGTGGGTGGAGGGGGTGGTGTGGGGTATTCAGACCGTCTGGGGAGTGGGTGGAGTGGGGTATTCAGACAGACTGGGGAGGGGGTGGATTGGGGTATTCAGACAGACTGGGGAGTGGTTTGAGGGGGTGGAGTGGGGTATTCAGACAGTCTGGGGAGGGTGGAAGGGGGTATTCTGACAGACTGGGGAGTATGTGGATGGGGGTATTCAGACTGGGGAGGGGGTGGAGTGGGGTATTCAGACAGTCTGGGGAAGGCGTGGAGGGGGGTATTCAGACAGACTGGGGAGGGTGGAAGGGGGTATTCAGACAGACTGGGTAGTGTGTGGAGGCGGTGGAGGGGGGTATTCAGTCTGGGGAGGGGGTGGAGGGGGGTATTCAGAGTCTGGGGAGGGGGTGGAGGGGGGGTGACAGGGTGTTCATGTGTGCTGAGTGGCAGCCGGTGTTCAGACGTCTATCAGCCTGAGGGAAGACATTTCATTGGATGTTTCTGCTCTGAACCTCCCCTTGTTTCCACCCCTCCTTCAATTCCTTTTCCAGCTAAGTTTTCCCTCTCCTTTCTGACCTTTCCCTCTCCAACTGGAATAGTCGGTGCTTAACGAGGCCCCAGTTTCCCTTGTGTTGCAAACTCCATGAAATCTGAAGCTTTAATCTTTAGGTGGGCTTCTGCCTCCGTCATCCTGAAGTCGGAATGAGTCTGCATCAGCTGTCTCTGACCTCATTCTAACCTGTGTGGGTGCCCACAAGAACGTAGCTGAATCCGAAGCTGTGAATATTCTGCTGGATCTGTGCCGTGTCAGGCTGGCGATCCAGGATGATCCAAGAAGGCCAGGTGCGACCTACAGGGTGCTGTCTCAGGGGCAAAGGAACAATTCTGAATGAGGTTGGAGTTGAAATCCGATGCACATCAACTCTGGCACGTTGCTCGGGATTGTAAAATGGACGTGGACTTGGGGGAAAAGCTTGCATTTCCCCCAGACACTCCAGCCAGACATAGTCCTGTGGTCCGCAACAGCCAAGCAGGCATATGTTGGGGAATTGACGGTACCATGGGAAGATGGTGTTGCAGAAGCTTATGAGATGAAAATGACCAAGTACTCTGAACTGTCAACTGAAGCTGCTCGGAATGGTTGGAAGACCAAGATTGTCCCTGTAGGTGTGGGATGCAGCGGATTTGTTGCTACATCTACAACCAGTCTATTGAAGAAGGAGGGGGTGAGGGGTGTCTCCCTCCAACAAGCAGTCAAGTCCTTGTCAACTGCAGCAGAGGAAAGCAGCAACTGGGTTTGGATTAAAAGGAAAGACAACAACTGGGCTGCAAGATGTAGACAGGAGGATACAGAACTGAGGGGGTGTATCTGAGACGCCAGGTAGCACCGTTGAGCCCTCTGGAGACGTCGTGGGCTTATCAACGAAACGTCAAAGAAGGAGGGTGCCCACCTGATGACCCCGATGACGTAGCTACCCTCCTCATCACCACTGCCTACTGCCAACATCAAGAGTGCCAACCTTATCTTTGGCATTGAGACATCAGGTCCTAGTAGCTCTCCTGGCAGGGTTTGCAGGTCATTACTTCCTGCAAAGCAAAACCTAACATCAGGTTCACTCCATGATGAGCTCAATGCCTTTTCTGCTGGCTTTGAAAGGGAGAGTAAAACGTCAGCTATGAGGATCCCTGCAGACCCTGAGATCTCTGTCTCGGAGGCTGAAGTCAGATTGTCTTTCAAGAGGGTTAACCTTCGCAAGGTGACAGGTCCCGATGGGGTACCTGGCAGGGCTCTGAAACCCTGTGCCAACCAGCTGGCAGGTGCGTTCAAAGACATCTCCAATCTCTCTTTGCTCCAGTCAGAAGCTCGCCCCGCTTCAGAAGCGCATCAATGATACCAGTGCCCGAGTGGTGTCGGAACAACAATGTTGCACTCAGCAATGGTGAGACCAAGATTAAATATGGACTTCAGGAAGGGGAAGTTGAGGGGACGCACACCAGTTCTGATCAAGAGGTCACCAGTGAGCAGTTTCTAGTTCCTGAGTGTCAACATCTCTGAATACCCATCCTGAGCCAAACATATTGCCACAATTATAAAGAGGGCATGACCTTTCATTAGGAATTTGAGGAGAATTGGTACGTCACCAAAGGCACTGGCAAATATCCACTGATGTACCATGGAGAGCACTCTAACTGGTTGCATCACTGTCTGTTATGGGGGTCATGGTCCGGTCCGTGAAGTCTGCATTCCGGTTCACAGTCCGGTCTGTGGACTCCAGACTCCGGCTCTTCTGGTTGTCCCTTGTTTCTTTTGAGTTTAATCATAGGCACCTGATTCTTGTCTTGGGGCCGAGAATATAAGTAGCCCTGGGTTTGAGTGTAGATGCTGGTTTGTCTTGTTAGTATTGTGTTCTTGCCTCTGTGGGGTAAGTCAGGCTGGCTTTGCCATTACCCTGCGTTTGGATCTGTCCCTCCCTGTCTTTGCCTCTGTTGGGTAAGTCAGGCTGTCTTTGTGTTACCGTGAGGCTAGACTTGTTCCCTTCCCTTCCCCTTCTTTCTGCTACCCACACCTGAAACCTTGCCGGCTGCCCTTGCCCATGCCCATGCCCATGCCCTTGCCCATGCCCATGCCCATGCCCTTGCCCATGCCCATGCCCATGCCCATGCCCATGCCCATGCCCTTGCCTGTATCGCCGTCAAGTTCAGCTGCTGGAGTGAGACCGGAGCCTTGCCACGCCAACAGAAGCTACTATCTGTCATTGAGCTTGGAACTGTCTCTTTGTGTCGCTGCGTTTAGTGTCTGTGTAAAGCCCTGGCCCTATGTCCTGTTCCTAAGGAGGGGTCCTGGCTCTGCATTCCTGCTCTCCCTCGATCAAGACCAAGTCTGAGCTTCGTGCCTCGTCCAGCCCTGGAGTCCCGCGTCCTGCCCCCATGTCCAGTCCGAGCCCGAGTCAAGACCCAGGTTCCGGGTCCCTGTCCAGTCTCTGGCTCGGAGTCCTTGTCCCAGGTCCCAGTTCCTCGTCCAGGTCCCACTCTCCTACTCTGGTCCTAGCACATGCTGTGAAAGGTGTAAACTCAGCCAGCTGCATCATGGTCTCCCCAGTGCTGAGGACACCTTCAAAAGGCGATGGGTCAAAAAGTCAGCATCCATCACCCAGGGGCATGTCCTCTTCTCATCAGGGAGGAGGTACAGGAGCCTGGAGGCACACACTCAACATTTCAGCAACAGCTTCTTCCCCTCTGCCATCAGATTTCTGAACGGACATTGAACACTTCCTCTCTTTTCCCCTCTCTTTCTACGCTACTTATTTGTTTTTCTCATATATACCGCAAAACAACAAATTTCATGAAATATGCCAGTGATACTAAACCTGGTTCGGATTCTGATTTTGCCTGACCTGCTGAGTTCCTCCAGCTTCTTGTGAGTGTTGCTTTGGATTTCCAGCATCTGCAAGATTTTCTTTCTCCATCTGTCATCCAGGTGCCACTGTCTCTGAACTACATCCCCCTCCCTCCCGCACCCTGCCCAACAGCTTACATCCCACCTCAGTCCACCAATCACCTTGGGCTCCTCCTCGCCACTCTGTCCTGATGCGGTTTGGACTTGAATTGTCCCAATTCCGTTCCCCCACAGAGGCAGTTCAACATCGTGGTGATGGAACCTGTACTGCCTCTGTTCACAGAGACGCACGGTACCGAAAGCAAATTACAGCCCACCGTGCCCACACATCATGATTGACACCGTGGTTCACACTGTTTCTCCTCTAACTGCTGTGTGCTGCTTCCTGTGCCCGGCACTCTCAGAATTATTCCCAGCAACGTCCCAATCACACGCAGGACAGCAGATGCCTCCACAAGTGTGGCGAGTGTAGCAGGGAGAGCTGCTGCACAGTCCCAGTGCCCTGGGTTCGATCCTGAACTCCAGTTAAGGTCGAGTTTGCCGTCATCTGCCCGAGTCCGCAATGTCCGCAGGCACACCGTGTTAGCAAGCAGCATTCACAAGGAACACATGAATTAAACCTAAATTATACACAATTTTTACTGAATTAAACATAAATTACACAATTTTTATTGAACTCAACATAAATTTTACACATTTTTGCTGAATTCAACATAAGTTATAGTTTTTCATTGAATTAAACATAAATTTTTACAAACACAATTAAAACAAAAGACAACAAAGTTCACTATAAAAATGATCACATTCAGTGCAACGCATCATCTGCATGAAATCAAATCAGTGAGGATTGTGTCGCCACCCATCCCGCGCCGATACAGCTGCCCACGACTCATTCAGCCCAGCTCCATGGAAACGGGCGGTCAAGGGGAGAAGGTAACAACTCCCTACAGACAGCCATCGAACCCTGATCAGTGATCGCTGGCCCTGGACAGGAATTGTGCTCACCACTACGCTAACAAGCTGCAAAGTGATCACCGGGTCACTATACTGAGCTAGTGATTGGGGTTGGTTCGGCAACACAAAGGCTGAATACCCGCTCCTGAGCCCGGTGGCGTGAGGATGGAGGCTTTTAGGCTGCTCGATGACGGCTTGGGCAGATGGTGGGGATCTCTGCTGACTGATGGTTGGTAGAACGTGGAATACTAGAGTCCACCCTATGGCCCCAGATGTTGTGTAGACCCTTTAACCTACTCCAAAATCAATCCAACCCTCCCTCTCGTTTAGAGTGCTTCTCTTTCATCCACGTGCCTATCTGAGAGTATCTCTACTGTGGTGATGAAATGGATAGGATGTGCTGCAGTTGGAGAGTGCTGTGGAGAGAGAACTGAGTTAACGTGTCCAATTTACTACTTTAATTACGGGAAGTTTGGATTGTTCCAGAAAGAAAGGTGCGACAGATCTGCTGTCATGTTTAAAAATGGACCCTGTCTGATTCTGAGGGTCCTTGACAAGATTGATGTGGACAGGGTGATTCATCTTAGAACTAGGCCATTTGGCCCATTGAGTCTGCACAAGACTGATGCATTTTCCCTCAGCCCCAACCTACTGCATTCCCATTACCCTTCATGCCTTGACTAATCAAGAATCTACCAACCTCTGCCTTAAATATACCCAGATCTGACCTCCACAGTCATCTGTGGTAATGAATTCCTCGGATGGCTAAAGAAATCCCTTATAGTCTCAGTTCTAAATGGATATCCTTCTATTCTGAGGCTGTGTCCTTTGGCCCTAGACAACCCCACCATATGAAACATCTTCTCTACAGCCACTCTATCCAGGCTTTTTAAACATTCGACAGGTTTCAATAAGATTCCCCCTCATTCTTCTGCAATTCGTTAAGTACAGGACCAGAGCCGTCAATTGGTCCTCATGTGAGTACCTTTTCAATCCCAGAATCCTTTTCGTGAACATCCTGTGAACCCTCTTGAGTGTTGGCACATCCTTTCATAGATAAGAGCCCGGAAGCTGCTCACAAGACTCCACGAAGCCTCAACATTTCATCCTTGCTTTTATATTCTAGTCCTCTCAAAGTGAATGCTAACAATGCATTTGCCTTCCTCACCACCGACTAACCTGTAAATTAACCATTAGGAATCCTGCATGAGGATTCCCAATTTTTGAAATTTCCTCAGATTTTTGAATTTTCTCTCCACTTAGAAACTAACCTACACTTTCTTCTACCCAACTGTTTGGCCACACACTTCCCGACACTGTATTCCATCTGCCATTGTCCATTCTCCTAATCGGTCTAAGTTCTTCTGGAGCTTCACTGCTTCCTCAACACTACCGGCCCCTCCACCTATCTTCGTACATTTTCTGTAAGCCTGGCCACAAAGCCATCAATTCCATCATCCAAATCATTGACTTATAACGTAAAAAGACCCTGTGGAGCACCTCTGGTCACAAGCAGCCAACCAGAACAAGCTCCTTTTAATCCCACTCTTTGCTTCCTGCCAATTGGCCACTGCTATATCCATATTAGAATCTTTCCTGTAATACCACGGGCTCGTAGCTTGTTAAGCAGCCTCGTGTGCGGCATCTTCTCAAAGGCCTCCTGAAAATCCAAGTACACAATGTCAACCTATTCTCCTTTGTCTATCCTGCTTCAAAGAATTCCAAAAGATTTGTCAGGCAAGGTTTTCTCTTGAGGAAACCATGCTGACTTAGTCCAATTTTACCATGTGCTTCCAAGTACCCCAAAACCAGATCATTAACAATCAACTCCAGCATCTACCCAACCACTGAGGTCAGACTAACTGGTCTATAATTTCCTTTCTTCTGCCTCTCTCCCTTCTTGAAGAGTGGAGTGACATTGGCAATATTCCAGTCTTCTGGAACCATTTCAGAATCTAGTGTTCCTTGGAAGATTATTATTAGTGCCTCCACAATCTCTTCAGCCACCTCTTTCAAAAACCATCCAGTCCAGGTGATTTATCTACCTTCAGAACTTGCAGTTTCCTAACCCTAGTAATGGCAACTTCACTCACATCTGCCCCGACACTTTCAAACTTCCACCATACAGCTAGTGTCTTTCACAATGAAGGCTGATGCAAAATACTGACTCAGTTCGTCCACCATTTCCTTGTTCCCCATTACTACCTCTCCAGCAGTGTTTTCCAGTGGCCCGATTTCACACAGGATCAAAGTAAGCTGCAGACTGTTGTAAATTAGTCAGCTCCATCATGGGCACTAGCCTCCATAGAATACAAGACATCTTCAAGCAGGGAGGGTGCGTCCATCATTAAGGACCCCCACCAGTCAGGACATGCCCTCTTCACATTGTTACCACGAGGACGGAGGGACCGGAGCCTGAAGACACATACTCAGTGATTCAGGAACAGCTTCTTTCCCTCTGCCATCAGATTTCTGAAAGGACATTGAACCCATGTACACTACCTCACTACTTTTTCATTTCCTATTTTTGATACTAATTACTTAATTTAACTATTATATATATTTGAAGTAACTCAGTTTTTTCTCTATATTTATTGTGTATTGTATCGAACTGCTGCCACAAAGTTAACACATTTCACGACACATGCTGGAGATAGTAAGCCCGATTCTGATCTACATTTGCCTCTCTTTTACTCTTTATATATCTGGAGAAACATTTGGTATCGTCTTTGATATTATTGGCTAGCTTACAATTGTATTCCATCTTTTCCCTCTTTACGACTTCTTAGTTGCTTTCTATCAGTTTTTAAAAGCTTCCCAATCCTGCAACTTCCCACCATTTCTTGCTCTATTGTATGCTCCCTCCTTGGCATTTATGTCGGCATTGTTTTCCTTTGTCAGCCACGATTGTATCATCCATCCTACCTCTGGAGTACTCCCTCTTTGGGATGTATCTATCCTGTGCCTTTCGAATTGCTCCCAGAAACACCAGCCATTGCTGCTCTGTTGTCATCCCTTGCAATGAACTCGGAATCAAATACTTGGGGTGAATGTTTAAATGAGCAGCCACCCACATAATAACAAATATGGCGCAATTTTGTTCTGGCAAAGGATCGTTGGAACTCTTCCTCAAATGATGGTGGAGGCTGAGGGATATAGATTGAGGGGACTGAAAGTTAGTATATACTGGCATGGATGTGGAGCACAGTTCACAATCAGATTAACTGTTGCAACATTAAATGGCAGAATCCTATTCCGGTATGTTCGGGAAAATTCAGGAAAAGAATTCTGATAAAATAGAATTCTGATAAAATAGAATTTGAATTCTGATAAAAATAAACTCTCAAACTTAGGAAAAGGAGCACTAAAACTACAGAATAGGTTGAGCCAGCTAGGCTTTTCCCCTTGGAGCAAAGGAAGATGAGAAGTGAATTGACAGAGGTTTGTACACAAGAGCTATTGATAATGTGGATAGCCAGAGACTATCCCAGGCTAGAAATACTAATGAATGGGGTTCTAATGAATGGAGGAAAGTATTGGGGGGGGGGGAGGAATTTCAGAAGTGGGTATTTTACACAGAAAATGGTGAAGGTGTGGAACTCCCTACCTGGATGTTGGTAGGAGGCAGATACATTAGGGACATTTTAAAATCTCTCAGATAGGCACATGGGTGATTTTAAAATGGAGGGCTGCATGGGAGAGAAGGGTTAGATTGATTTTAGGAGTAGGTTAAAAGGTCAGCGCAGTCTTGAAGGGCCTATACTGTGGTGTAGAATTCTATGCTAAAATAAGAAGAAACTCTTGAGACCCAGAAAACACGGGAATCGAGGGAAATAAACACAATAGACAAAAAAACAAGAGGTGGGAAATTGGACACGATGTTCACATATGCTATGCCAGGGAGATATGGGATATGGGATCCAGCCTCGAAGTTTGCGCCAAGTTGAGAATTTGCAGCGCGGGGCCGGGGAGGGGTTGGAGGAGCTGCAGGCACCCGCCTCTGTTGCCCCCGCCAGGCAGCCGAGACCGAAGCCCCGCTGTTCCCGGATGCCTCCTGACAAACTGCCAGCACAAGAGGGACTTGACTTTGAAGGCGGAGTGATCAGCCACTTCGCGTGAAGGACCCAACCACCTTTGTTTCCAAACATGTAGCGCTCCTCGTCCCCTGATTATCTTTGTTCTGTTCGTTGGTGTTTTTGCCCCTTTAACCCCGTTCCAGAGGGGTAATTCCTGGCCAGGGGGGTTGCACGCGGTCTGGTGCATTGAGAGCGGCGCAAGTGGCCGTGTTTGCCACTGTTTCTCACGGTGTATTCGTCAAGTTACTGCCTGTCCCCCTCCCGGTCTGCCCTCACCTCCATTGGTGACGTCGCCATCCCGGAAATCGGCAGGATTCCCGTTAACCCCTTGCACCCCGCATTTAAAGCCGAGCCCCGACTCCCGCCCACCCGCTCCTGCCCCTCACAACTCGGAGGCAAAGGCGCTCCTCTGTCTTAATTTTACCCCAAGCCCGTGGAATTCTGCTCAGTTATCTTCCAGCTCTGCGTCCAGGGACTTGGAGAAGGGGGTACGCGGCAGTGTGCCCCCCCCCACCAGCTGCCGGGCTACAACCGGGCAAAGGGTTCACTGTGTTTCATGGGGCATTGGACTTCATTAAGGACGATATTCTCGAATATTAAATTTGGGGCATCACACCCCAATGTCATTAGGATTTGGGGTGTGAGCTACCCTGTTAATTATCGGAGATTGTATCCCTACTAGTGTGTGTGAGATCAGTCTGATGGATTCTGGGGGCATTGCCCCTCTTGAATGGGAATTTGGGGTTTTAGCTCACTCTGATGGCTATTGAATGTTATCCATCTCCTATGGGTATTGGGGTTGTTAGCTGTCTGGTATGTACTGGAGTTATGCACTGTGTGCAATGGACATTGCAGATGTTACCCTCTCGATGGGTATGAGGGATTATAAATATCGGGTAGGGACTGGAGATTATAGCCTAGTCTCTTGGAAAAAAATGTAGCAAAGGAACTCAGAGCAGATCACCTCACAGTCCCCCATGCCCTATAGTTTGGCATTTAGCTGAGAATCAGAGAAATACAGGCCATTTGTCTCATTGAGTCCACACTAACCTTCAACCTACTTTGAACTGTTGAATTCAGTGGTGTTTTATTTCATCCTGCATTGACTTCTCTCTGGGGTCTTTCTTTCTCAATGGCCAATGGGGTCGTTCTTCTTCAATGGCCAATGGGGTCTTTCTTCTTCAATGGCCAATGGGGTCTTTCTTCTTCAATGGCCAATGGGGTCTTTCTTCTTCAATGGCCAATGGGGTCTTTCTTTCTCAATGGCCAATGGGGTCTTTCTTCTTCAATGGCCAATGGGGGCTTTCTTTCTCAATGGCCAATGGGGTCTTTCTTCTTCAATGGCCAATGGGGTCTTTCTTTCTCAATGGCCAATGGGGTCTTTCTTTCTCAATGGCCAATGGGGTCTTTCTTCTTCAATGGCCAATGGGGTCTTTCTTTCTCAATGGCCAATGGGGTCTTTCTTTCTCAATGGCCAATGGGGTCTTTCTTCTTCAATGGCCAATGGGGTCTTCCTTTCTCAATGGCCAATGGGGTCTTTCTTTCTCAATGGCCAATGGGGTCTTTCTTCTTCAATGGCCAATGGGGTCTTTCTTTCTCAATGGCCAATGTGGTCTTTTTCAATGGAATGCATCCCCTTTCTTATAACGTTATATTTCTTTAAATGTCTGGCACTATTTAGATCCTGTCATCCAAGATTGCAATCTATTAATCCATCTTTCCCCATCTATTTAAGCCGAGGACTCTGGTTTTGAATTAAAATTTGTCACATAAACAGAATGTGAAATTTCATCAAGTTATAGTCAATCTTCCTGGAATCTTTACTAACACAAAAACTAAAACAGTTTGAATGAAATAGAAATCTGGAGATGCTGGAAATCTGAAATAAAAACAGAAAACATTGGAAACATTCACCAGGTCAGGCAGCAACTGTGTGTGTGTGTGTGTGTGTGTGTGTGTGTGTGTGTGTGTGGGGGGGGGGGAGACACAGACAGGGACAGAGAGAGAGACAGAGACAGGGACAGTGGTAGAGAGACAGGGACAGAGAGAGAGACAGGGACAGTGATAGAGAGACAGGGACAGAGAGAGAGAGAGAGAGAGACAGGGACAGTGATAGAGAGACAGGGACAGAGACAGGGACAGTGATAGAGACAGGGACAGAGAGAGACAGGGACAGTGATAGAGAGACAGAGATGGGACAGTGATAGAGAGAGAGAGAGAGAGAGAGAGAGAGAGAGAGAGAGAGAGAGAGAGAGAGAGAGAGAGACAGGGGCAATGATAGGGACAGGAACAGAGAGAGACAGGGACAGTGATAGAGAGACAGAGACAGGGACAGTGATAGAGAGAGACAGGGACAGGAACAGAGAGAGAGATGAGGACAGAGACAGAGACACAGACAGGGACAGGGAGAGAGACAAAGTCCAAGACAGGGACATGGAAATACCAAGGGATATGGAATAACAAATGAAAGTGGGAAATACCAGTCAGCTGTTACAAAGAACTGAAATCAAGATGCCTGGCAGGTCAGTGTCCATGGACATAGGCAAACTGAGGTAATATTAAGGTGGATAATTTCACAATAGAACTGTCCAGTGCTCATACAAACAGATAAAATGAGCAGTCTGAGATGATTGAATTCCAATGAGTCCAGATAAACAGATGGGCTCAAGCTAATGTTGGCCTTCTTTGGAAATATACAGGAGGTCACAAACAGATAGGTCGGAGAGAGACTGAGAGGGTGGTTAAATTGTCTGCTTTCCTGATGGATCCATGGGGACAATCATCCACTCTTACGAGCTTTGGAGTTGATATCCTAGCCTAATGTCTGACGAATGGTCCAGTTTGATGGATACAGGGGCCCATCCAGAATAATTGATACTGGAATAATAATCATTCGGATAAACAGTGAAAATAATGATTCCTTTGACAGATTTTGGTCAGCTAAGCTGAGCTGACAGATTCGGAGGAATAACTCAGTCTGAGGATATGAGCAAAGGTAGCCCAGTGTGATGGACAAATGGTGGACAGTTCTTTCTGAGAGACTCCGCAAAAACTTGCCTTCGTATTTTTAGACCAAAAGGCATGGGAGCAGAATTAGGCCACTCAGCCCATCGATTCTGCTCCACCATTACATCATGGCTGATCCCAGATCCCGGTCAGCCCCATACACCTGCCTTCCCGCCAATCCCGGATCCCGGTCAGTCCCATACACCTGCCTTCCCGCCGATCCCGGATCCCGGTCAGTCCCATACACCTGCCTTCCCGCTGATCCCAGATCCCGGTCAGCCCCTTACACCTGCCTTCCCGCTGATCCCAGATCCCGGTCAGTCCCATACACCTGCTTTTCCGCTGATCCGGGATCCCGGTCAGCCCCTTACACCTGCCTTCCCGCTGATCCCAGATCCCGGTAAGCCCCATACACCTGCCTTCCCGCTGATCCGGGATCCCGGTCAGTCCCATACACCTGCCTTCCCGCTGATCCGGGATCCCGGTCAGCCCCTTACACCTGCTTTCCCGCTGATCCCAGATCCCAGTCAGTCCCATACACCTGCCTTCCCGCTGATCCCAGATCCCAGTCAGTCCCATACACCTGCCTTCCCGCTGATCCGGGATCCTGGTCAGCCCCATACACCTGCCTTCCCGCTGATCCCAGATCCCGGTCAGCCCCATACACCTGCCTTCCCGCTGATCCCAGATCCCGGTCAGCCCCATACACCTGCCTTCCCGCTGATCCCAGATCCCGGTCAGTCCCATACACCTGCCTTCCAGCTGATCCCGGATCCCGGTCAGCCCCATACACCTGCCTTCCCGCTGATCCGGGATCCCAGTCAGCCCCATACACCTGCCTTCCCGCTGATCCAGGATCCCGGTCAGTCCCGTACACCTGCCTTCCCACTGATCCGGGATCCCGGTCAGTCCCATACACCTGCCTTCCAGCTGATCCCGGATCCCGGTCAGCCCCATACACCTGCCTTCCCGCTGATCCGGGATCCCGGTCAACCCCATACACCTGCCTTCCCGCTGATCCCAGATCCCGGTCAGTCCCATACACCTGCCTTCCAGCTGATCCCGGATCCCGGTCAGCCCCATACACCTGCCTTCCCGCTGATCCGGGATCCCGGTCAACCCCATACACCTGCCTTCCCGCTGATCCCAGATCCCGGTCAGCCCCTTACACCTGCCTTCCCGCTGATCCCAGATCCCGGTCAGTCCCATACACCTGCTTTTCCGCTGATCCGGGATCCCGGTCAGCCCCTTACACCTGCCTTCCCGCTGATCCCAGATCCCGGTCAGTCCCATACACCTGCCTTCCAGCTGATCCCGGATCCCGGTCAGCCCCATACACCTGCCTTCCCGCTGATCCAGGATCCCGGTCAGCCCCATACACCTGCCTTCCCGCCGATCCCGGATCCCAGTCAGCCCCATACACCTGCCTTCCCGCTGATCCGGGATCCCGGTCAGTCCCGTACACCTGCCTTCCCGCCGATCCCGGATCCCGGTCAACCCCATACACCTGCCTTCCAGCTGATCCCGGATCCCGGTCAGTCCCATACACCTGCCTTCCCGCTGATCCGGGATCCCGGTCAGTCCCATACACCTGCCTTCCCGTTGATCCGGGATCCTGGTCAGCCCCATACACCTGCCTTCCCGCTGATCCGGGATCCCGGTCAGTCCCGTACACCTGTCTTCCCGCTGATCCCAGATCCCGGTCAGTCCCATACACCTGCCTTCCCGCTGATCCGGGATCCCGGTCAGCCCCATACACCTGCCTTCCCGCTGATCCGGGATCCCAGTCAGCCCCATACACCTGCCTTCCCACTGATCCCGGATCCCAGTCAGCCCCGTACACCTGCCTTCCCGCTGTATCCCTGGATGCTCTGTTTAATTTACTGCCACGTCTCTTCCAGTTTGAGGAAATTTTGGCAGCAGTGGATGTTGGGAATGGCGAGGGGGGAGCGTCTCAGGAGGAGTGTTGGACAACTGGCAGAGAAGGAGTTTCGGGGGGGGGGGGGCTGCGGCTGAACACAGACCCAGCCCTGAGGCACCGGGCAAGGACAGGAAGCAATAATAAATATTTCAAGTTCAGGTTTATCGTCATTCAACCAGACACAGGCACACAGCGAAACAAAACGTTGTTCCTCTGTGGCCAGGGTGCAAAGCACAGTAGATTTATTCATACACAGCACATCAAGTTAGTAGCCAGCAGAGAGTCACAAAATGATATTAACACACGGCCCGAGGACGGACACGTTGACAGAAAGTGTCAGGGACGTGATTGTGTCAGATAGAGGAATGTTGTTACATTGGTCTAATAAAACAAGCGGTTGTACAAATCTGTGAAACAGCAGCAACAAAAGGTGAAATGTGCCCAGTGCAGGATGAGAGTGTGAATGTGAGTCGGGGAATGGGTGGAGGGGGGAGTAATCATACAGACTCGGGAGTGGGTGGAGAGGGGTATTCAGACAGACTGGGGAGTGGGTGGAGGGGGGTATTCAGACAGACTGGGGAGTGGGTGGAGAGGGGTATTCAGATAGACTGGGGAGTGGGTGTAGGGGGTGGTGACAGGGTATTCAGATAGACTGGGGAGTGGGTGGAGGGGGGTATTCAGATAGACTGGGGAGTGGGTGGAGGGGGGTATTCAGACAGACTGGGGAGTGGGTGGAGGGGGTGGGTATTTAGACAGACTGGGGAGTGGGTGGAGGGGGTGGGTATTTAGACAGACTGGGGAGTGGGTGGAGGGGGGTATTAAGACAGACTGGGGAGTGGGTGGAGGGGGTATTCAGACTGGGCAGTGGGTGTAGGGGGTGGTGACAGGGTATTCAGACAGACTGGGGAGTGGGTGGAGGTGGGTATGCAGACAGACTGGGGAGTGGGTGTAGGGAATGGTGACAGGGTATTCAGACAGACTGGGGAATGGGTGGTGGGGTGTATTCAGACAGACTGGGGAGTGGGTGGAGGGGGGTATTCGGAGAGACTGGGGAGTGGGTGTAGGGAATGGTGACAGGGTATTCAGACAGACTGGGGAATGGGTGGTGGGGTGTATTCAGACAGACTGGGGAGTGGGTGGAGGGGGGTATTCGGAGAGACTGGGCAGTGGTTGTAGGGGGTGGTGACGGTATTCAGACAGACTGGGGAGTGGGTGGAGGGGGTATTCAGACAAACTGGGGAGTGGGTGGAGGGGGGTATTCAGACAGACTGGGGAGTGGGTGGAGTCGGGTATTCAGACAGACTGGGGAGTGGGTGGAGGGGTTGGAGGGGATATTCAGATGGGGGAGTGGGTGGAGGGGGTATTCAGACAGATGGGGGAGTGGGTGGAGGAGGTATTCAGACAGACTGGGGAGTGGGTGGAGGGGGTATTCAGCCAGACTGGGGAGTGGGTGGAGGGGGTATTCAAACAAACTGGGGAGTGGGTGGAGGGGGATATTCAGAGACTGGGGAGTGGGTGGAGTCGGGTATTCAGACAGACTGGGGAGTGGGTGGAGGAGTTGGAGGGGGTATTCAGACGGGGGAGTGGGTGGAGGGGGTATTCAGACAGACGGGGGAGTGGGTGGAGGAGGTATTCAGACAGACGAGGGAGTGGGTGGAGGGGGTATTCAGACAGACTGGGGAGTGGGTGGAGTGGGGTATTCAGACAGACTGGGGAGTGGGTGGAGGGGTTGGAGGGGGTATTCAGACAGACGGGGGAGTGGGTGGAGGGGGTATTCGGACAGACTGGGGAGTGGGTGGAGGGGGGTATTCAGACAGACTAGGGTGGAGTGGGGTATTCAGACAGACTGGGGAGTGGGTGAAGTGGGGTATTCAGACAGACTGGGGAGTGGGTGGAGGGGTTGGAGGGGTATTCAGACTGGTGAGTGGGTGGAGTGGGGTATTCAGACAGACACAGGAGGGGGTGGAGGGGGTATTCAGTCAGACTGGGGAGTGCGTGGAGGGGTGGAGGGGGGTATTCAGTCAGACTGCGGAGTGAGTGGAGGGGGTGGAGTGGGCTATTGACAGACTGGGGAGTGGGTGGAGGGGGGTATTCAGACAGACTGGGGAGTGGGTGGAGGGGGTGGAGTGGGTTATTGAGACAGTCTGGGGAGTGGGTGGAGGTAGGTATTCAGACAGACTGGGGAGGGGGTGGAGTGGGGTATTCAGACAGACTGGGGAGTGGGTGGAGGGGGGTATTCAGCCAGACTGGGGAGTGGGTGGGGGTTATTCAGACAGACTGGGGAGTGGGTGGAGGGGGGTATTCAGACAGACTGGGGAGTGGGTGGAGGGGGGTATTCAGTCAGACTGGGGAGTGCGTGGAGGGGGTGGAGGGGGGTATTCAGACAGACTGGGGAGTGGTTGGAGGGGGTGGAGTGGGCTATTGACAGACTGTGGAGTGGGTAGAGGGGGTGGAGTGGGGTATTCAGACAGACTGGGGAGTGGGTGGAGGGGGTGGTGACAGGGTATTCAGACAGACTGGGGAGTGGGTGGAGGGTGTGGAGGGGGGTATTCAGACAGACTGGGGAGTGAGTGGAGGGGGTGGAGTGGGTTATTGAGAGACTGGGGAGTGGGTGGAGGTAGGTATTCAGACAGTGGGGAGGGGGTGGAGGGGTTGGAGGGGATATTCAGATGGGGGAGTGGGTGGAGGGGGTATTCAGACAGACGGGGGAGTGGGTGGAGGAGGTATTCAGACAGACTGGGGAGTGGGTGGAGGGGGTATTCAGCCAGACTGGGGAGTGGGTGGAGGGGGTATTCAGACAAACTGGGGAGTGGGTGGAGGGGGATATTCAGAGACTGGGGAGTGGGTGGAGTCGGGTATTCAGACAGACTGGGGAGTGGGTGGAGGGGTTGGAGGGGGTATTCAGACGGGGGAGTGGGTGGAGGGGGTATTCAGACAGACTGGGGAGTGGGTGGAGGGGTTGGAGGGGGTATTCAGACAGACGGGGGAGTGGGTGGAGGAGGTATTCGGACAGACTGGGGAGTGGGTGGAGGGGGTATTCAGACAGACTAGGGTGGAGTGGGGTATTCAGACAGACTGGGGAGTGGGTGAAGTGGGGTATTCAGACAGACTGGGGAGTGGGTGGAGGGGTTGGAGGGGTATTCAGACTGGTGAGTGGGTGGAGTGGGGTATTCAGACAGACACAGGAGGGGGTGGAGGGGGTATTCAGTCAGACTGGGGAGTGCGTGGAGGGGGTGGAGGGGGGTATTCAGTCAGACTGCGGAGTGGGTGGAGGGGGTGGAGTGGGCTATTGACAGACTGGGGAGTGGGTGGAGGGGGGTATTCAGACAGACTGGGGAGTGGGTGGAGGGGGTGGAGTGGGTTATTGAGACAGTCTGGGGAGTGGGTGGAGGTAGGTATTCAGACAGACTGGGGAGGGGGTGGAGTGGGGTATTCAGACAGACTGGGGAGTGGGTGGAGGGGGGTATTCAGCCAGACTGGGGAGTGGGTGGGGGTTATTCAGACAGACTGGGGAGTGGGTGGAGTGGGGTATTCAGACAGACTGGGGAGTGGGTGGAGGGGGGTATTCAGTCAGACTGGGGAGTGCGTGGAGGGGGTGGAGGGGGGTATTCAGACAGACTGGAGAGTGGTTGGAGGGGGTGGAGTGGGCTATTGACAGACTGTGGAGTGGGTAGAGGGGGTGGAGTGGGGTATTCAGACAGACTGGGGAGTGGGTGGAGGGGGTGGTGACAGGGTATTCAGACAGACTGGGGAGTGGGTGGAGGGTGTGGAGGGGGGTATTCAGACAGACTGGGGAGTGAGTGGAGGGGGTGGAGTGGGTTATTGAGAGACTGGGGAGTGGGTGGAGGTAGGTATTCAGACAGACTGGGGAGGGGGTGGAGTGGGGTATTCAGACAGACTGGGAGGGTGAAGGGGGGTATTCAGACAGACTGGGTGAGTGGGTGGAGGTGGTGGAGTGGGGTATTCAGACAGACTGGGGAGTGGGTGGAGGGGGGTATTCAGACAGACGTGAGTGGGTGGAGGTGGGTATTCAGACAGACTGGGGAGTGGGTGGAGGGGGTATTCAGACAGACGTGAGAGGGTGGAGGTGGGTATTCAGACAGACTGGGGAGTGGGTGGAGGGGGGTATTCAGACAGACTGGGGAGTGGGTGGAGGGGTTGGAGGGGGTATTCAGATGGGGGAGTGGGTGGAGGGGGTATTCAGACAGACGGGGGAGTGGGTGGAGGGGTTGGAGGGGGTATTCAGACAGACGGGGGAGTGGGTGGAGGGGTTGGAGGGGGTATTCAGACAGATGGGGGAGTGGGTGGAGGGGGTATTCGGACAGACTGGGGAGTGGGTGGAGGGGGTATTCAGACAGACTGGGGAGTGGGTGGAGTGGGGTATTCAGACAGACTGGGGAGTGGGTGGAGGGGTTGGAGGGGTATTCAGACTGGGGAGTGGGTGGAGTGGGGTATTCAGACAGACACAGGAGTGGATGGAGGGGGTGGAGGGGGGTATTCAGTCAGACTGGGGAGTGCGTGGAGGGGGTGGAGGGGGGTATTCAGTCAGACTGCGGAGTGGGTGGAGGGGGTGGTTGGGCTATTGACAGACTGGGGAGTGGGTGGAGGGGGGTATTCAGACAGACTGGGGAGTGGGTGGAGGGGGTAGAGTGGGTTATTGAGACAGACTGGGGAGTGGGTGGAGGTAGGTATTCAGACAGATTGGGGAGGGGGTGGAGTGGGGTATTCAGACAGACTGGGGAGTGGGTGGAGTGGGGTATTCAGCCAGACTGGGGAGTGGGTGGAGGGGGTTATTCAGACAGACTGGGGAGTGGGTGGAGTGGGGTATTCAGACAGACTGGGGAGTGGGTGGAGGGGTTGGAGGGGGTATTCAGACAGACTGGGGAGTGGGTGGAGGGGGTGGTGTGGGCTATTGACAGACTGTGGAGTGGGTAGAGGGGGTGGAGTGGGGTATTCAGACAGACTGAGGAGTGGGTGGAGGGGGTGGTGACAGGGTATTCAGACAGACTGTGGAGTGGATGGAGGGTGTGGAGGGGGGTATTCAGACAGACTGGGGAGTGGGTGGAGGGGGTGGTGTGGGTTATTGAGACAGACTGGGGAGTGGGTGGAGGTAGGTATTCAGACAGACTGGGGAGGGGTGGAGTGGGGTATTCAGACAGACTGGGAGGGTGAAGGGGGGTATTCAGACAGACTGGGTGAGTGGGTGGAGGGGGTGGAGTGGGGTATTCAGACAGACTGGGGAGTGGGTGGAGGGGGTGGAGTGGGGTATTGAGAGACTGTGGAGTGGGTGGAGGGGATGGAGTGGAGTATTGACACTGGGGAGTGGGTGGAGGGGGTATTCAGACAGACTGGGGAGTGGGTGGAGGGGGGTATTCAGACAGACGTGAGTGGGTGGAGGTGGGTATTCAGACAGACTGGGGAGTGGGTGGAGTGGGGTATTCAGACAGACTGGGGATTGCGTGGAGGGGTTGGAGGGGGTATTCAGACGGGGGAGTGGATGGAGGGGGTATTCAGACAGATGGGGGAGTGGGTGGAGGGGGTATTCAGACAGACTGGGGAGTGGGTGGAGGGGGTATTCAGACAGACTGGGGAGTGGGTGGAGGGGTTGGAGGGGGTATTCAGACAGACGGGGGAGTGGGTGGAGGGGGTATTCAGACAGACTGGGGAGTGGGTGGAGTGGGGTATTCAGACAGACTGGGGAGTGGGTGAAGTGGGGTATTCAGATAGACTGGGGAGTGGGTGGAGGGGTTGGAGGGGGTATTCAGACTGGGGAGTGGGTGGAGTGGGGTATTCAGACAGACACAGGAGTGGATGGAGGGGGTGGAGGGGGGTATTCAGTCAGACTGGGGAGTGCGTGGAGGGGGTGGAGGGGGTGGAGGGGTGTATTCAGTCAGACTGCGGAGTGGGTGGAGGGGGTGGAGTGGACTATTGACAGACTGGGGAGTGGGTGGAGGGGGGTATTCAGACAGACTGGGGAGTGGGTGGAGGGGGTGGAGTGGGTTATTGAGACAGACTGGGGAGTGGGTGGAGGTAGGTATTCAGACAGACTGGTGAGGGGGTGGATTGGGGTATTCAGACAGACTGGGAGGGTGAAGGGGGGTATTCAGACAGACTGGGGAGTGGGTGGAGGGGATGGAGTGGGGTATTGTGACAGACTGTGGTGTGAGTGGAGGGGGTGGAGTGGAGTATTAACAGACTGGGTAGTGTGTGGATGCGGTGGAGGGGGGTATTCAGACTGGGGAGGGGGTGGAGGGGTGTTGACAGGGTGTTCATGTGTGCTGAGTGGCAGCTGGTGTTCAGACGTCTATCAGCCTGAGGGAAGACATTTCATTGGATGTTTCTGCTCTGAACCTCCCCTTGTTTCTACCCCTCCTTCAATTCCTTTTCCAGCTGAGTTTTCCCTCTCCTTTCTGACCTTTCCCTCTCCAACTGGAATAGTCGGTGCTTAACGAGGCCCCAGTTTCCCTTGTGTTGCAAACTCCATGAAATCAGAAGCTTTTATCTTTAGATGGTCTTCTGCCTCCTTCACCTCCACGACCGGAATCTTCATGTCCGGAATTCCTGATGAAGTAAGATTTCTAGCTTTGGCCACAAAGTCTCTCGGAAGCTTTTATTATAATGTCTGATGGAACAGTCAGGGGTCACTTTATGAGGTACACCTGCTCACCACTGCAAATATCCAATCAGCAATCACGTGGCAGCAACTCAATCATGCAGATGTGGTCCAGAGGTTCAGTTGTTGTTCAAACCAAACATCAGAATGGGGAGGAAGTGTATTCTAAGTGACTTTGACCATGGAATGATTGTCGGTGCCAGACAGTTTGGATTGAGTCTCAGAAACTGCTGATCCCTGGAATGTGACAATGATGAGCACAAGAATTCTGTGTAATACTGAGTTTAGCATTCCCTAATTTGTTAGAGTACTCAGAACACCAGGTGATATCAGCAAGGCACAATAATCTGACCAAATCTCATAGTCGTTGCTGATGTGGTGAATTGCTAATTCTATTATCTTTATTTAGCAATTTAGCAGAGTAGAGTAGTGATTAACACAATTGGATTACAGCTTAGGGCATTCCGGAGTTTGGAGTGCAATTCCTGCCCTCTCTGTAAGGAGTTTGTACCTTCTCCCTGGGGATGCGTGTGGGCTTCCTCCAGATGTTCCGGTTTCCTCCCACAGTCCAAAGATGTACTGGTTAGTTTGTTTATCGGTCATTGTAAACTGTCCTGTGATTTGGCTGGTGTTAAATAAGTGGGTGGTGTGGCTCGTTTGGCTGGGGAGGGCCTATTCCATGCTGTATCTCTAAATAAATATACAGCGAGCCTGAGCTGCCCAATTACACCCAACTGATCAATAACTCACTCATTTTCGGGATGTGGGAGGAAACTGGAGCAGCTGGAGGAAACCCATGGTGAGAACATACAAACTTCTTATAGACAGTGGCCAAACTTATCCTGGTTGCAGGTGCTGAAATAGTGTTACATCACCCAACCACCCCCTCGTGAAAACTACGCTATGTGTCACTGGATGATGCTTACTCCCGTTAAAAATGCTCTCAAAAGCAAATGCAAACACATTTTGCCAGTTCCTTGTCAAAGCTGGAGCCCTGACCTCGCTCCAGCTTGTGGTTTCTTGTCTCTCTGGTTACTCTAAGCTCACATGGAACTCCCAGATCTTCTTCAACATTCTGCTTATGGACTGCTTGTCCATCTCTTATCAGGGAAATGGCCACGCATCATCCACACTAGGACCACCAGACTCAACTACAGTTCCTGTCCCAAGCTGTCAGGCTGATCAATACTTCCACTCACTGCTGCCACTGCTTTATCAGCTCCTGTCAGGGTCACTTTATGTGCAGACACTCCTGTGCCTAGGGGCATCACTATATGGACGTAAAGTCAGTCAATGTATATAAACTAATCTTATGTATTATGTTTATTGTTTTATTGTGGTTTATTACACTGCATTGAATCTGAGTAATATTTTGTTCTCCTTTACAATTGTGTACTGACAAATGACAATAAAAATGGTTTAAATTATCAACCAACACAACCTAAAGATGTGCTGGGGGCAGCCCTCAAATGTAACCACACATTCCGGCACCAACAGAACACAACAGCTTACTTAATAGATATAACTGTTCCAAGCACACAGAACATCCAGAAATCAGTAAATGCAAAACACCAGAAATGTGCTGAATTAAAAGAGGAAACTGAAAGACGATGGAACATAAACAGGGTATACATTGTCCCTGTTGAAGATACAACTGGTGTCATCCCAAAGAACAACAAGGGATACACAGCAATATCTATGTAAGTCTGCAGAAAGCCACAATACTAAACACCACCAGAATAGTCTGCAAGTTCCCAGCAATTGAGAAATGAGTATGCATGGCTATGCCTGTACCTCAGGTTTTACCAACTTGAGCTGAGAAAAAAAAACATAAATTAATACAATTAAAAATGAAAAATAAGAAATTATATTTGTTCGATTGCAGAGCTCCAATATGTTGAGGGATTTCAGTGCCCTGAATCTTTCACCAAAGGCAGGTAATTAGAAAAACAGATAGAATGTTGTTGCTGTTGCTGTGGGTACTGAATAGAAAATAAAGGAGATTATTATGCTTCAGTTCTATGGGCATTGATAAACTATAAACAAGAGCATCACGTACTTCATTGCTCTACATATTTAAGCAAGTATCCTACAGCTACTGGAATGGTCTCAATACCTTGGCTTCAATACCTCCTTTCGTAGGTGATCTTGCAGACTCCCATTAGTTCAGATTGGCAACAACATCTCCTCCACAATCTCCATCAACACAGGTGCACCACAAGGATGTGTGCTCAGTCCCCTGCTCTACTTGCCTTACACTAGGACAGCTCCAATAACATATTTAAGTTTGTTGATGACACCGCTGTCATTGGCCAAATCAAAGGTGGTGATGAATCAGGATATAGGAGGGATATTGAAAACCTGGCTGAGTGGTGCCACAACAACCTTTCACTCAATGTCAGCAAGACCAAGGACATGATCATTGACTTCAGGAGGAGGAACCCGGATATCCATGAGCCAGTTCTCGTCAGGACATCAAAGGTAGAAAGGGTCAGTAAATTTGAATTCCCCTATGTTATTATTTCAGAGGATCTGTCTTGGGCCCAGCATATAAGTGCAATTACGAAGAAAGCATAGCAACGCCTCTACTTCCTTCAAAGTTTATGAACTCTCAGCATAGCACCCAAAACTTAGACAAACTTCTATAGACGTGTGGTGGAGGACATATTGGCTGGTTGCATCACAGCCTGGTGTGGAAAACCAATGCCCTTAAGTGTAAAATCCTACAAAAAGTAGTAGATATGACCTAGTCTATCATGGGTAAAGCCCTCCCCACCGTTGAGCACATCTATACACAATGCTGTAGCAAGAAACCAGCATCCATCATCAAGATCCCCCACCACCCAGGCCATGCTCTCTTCTTGCTGCTGCCATCGGAAAGAAGGTACAGGAGCTTCAGGATACTCACCATCAGATTCAGTAAGAGTTATTACCTCTCAACTATCAGGCTCTGAACCAATCACTTTCCCCACCAATCAGCTGATCCCACAACCTATGGACTCACTTTCAAGTACTCATGTTCTCAATATCTATTGCTTATTTATTATTATTATTATTATTATTATTATTATTATTATTATTATTATTATTATTATTATTATTATTATTATTATTATTATTATTATTATTTCTTTTTGTACTTGCACAGTTTGTTGTCTTTTGCACACTGGTTATTTGACTGCCCTTTTGGATGGAGCCTTTAATTGATTCTATTATATTTCTTGGATTTACTGTAGATGCCCACAAGAAAATGAATCTCAGGTTTGTATACTGTGACACACATGTACTTTCATAGTAAAAGTAGTTTGAACTTTGGTTCCTGGACTGAGCAAGTTGACTTATGAGGAACTGTTGATTTGATTAATTAAAGTCATCTTGATGAAAGCATAAAAGTTCTGTAGGGTCTGAGTAGAATGAATGTAGAGGAATGTTTCCTCTTTGCAGGAGAATCTAGAAACACACTCAGTGGTCACTTTATTAGGTACAACTGTACGCTTGCTAATCAATACAAATATCCAATCAGCTAATCACGTGACAGCAATGCAATGCATGAAAGAATGCAGACAAGGTCAAGAGGTTCAGTTGTTGTTCAGACTAAACATCAGAATGGGGAGGAAATGTGATCTAAGTGATTTTGGCTGTGAAATGACTGTTGGTGCCAGATGGGGTGGTTTGAGTGTCTCAGAAACTGCTGATTCCTGGGATTTTCATGCACACCAGTCTCTAGAGTTTACAGAGAATGGTGTGAAAAGCAAAAAAATCATTCAGTGAGTGGCAATTCTGTGGGTGAAAGCGCCTTGTTAATGAAAGAGGTCAGAGGAGAATGGCCAGATTGGTTCAAGTAGACAGGAACTCAAATAACCGCGTTTTACAGAACAGCATCTCTGAATGCTTAACACACTGAACCTTGAAGTGGATGGGCCACAGCAGCAGAAGATCACAAACATACACTCAGTGGCCAATTTATTAGGTACAGGAGATGCCAAAAAAAGTGACCACTGACCGTACATGATCACCATTTAAAAATAAGTAGTCACCAAATTCAGGCAAAATATGTGGAATGCGACTCTTTGGAACTTTCCTTCCTCAGGAAGACTTTGAATATTTTGAAGGCACTGGTGGGAAGATGCTTGCTAATGAAGGAGATTAAACAATACCATTTTGTACTGTGTTGCAATGTTCTATGTGAAGGTTACAAACCAATCCATATAACCATATAACAATCACAGCATGGAAACAGGCCATCTCGGCCCTCCTAGTCCGTGCCGAACTCTTAATCTCACCTAGTCCCACCTACCCACATTCAGCCCATAACCCTCCACTCCTTTCCTGTCCATATACCTATCCAATTTTACCTTAAGTGACACAACTGAACTGGCACAAAGGGTTTAATGGCTCATACTTGTTACTAATTCATACACTTGTATTAACATTTGCAGTTCAGTCTCAGCATATCCATAAGCCTTCTCCATCTATACTGCTGTATCCGTCTATGGATATGCAAATATCACAGAATTACTTCCTGGGAAGCTTAAATGCAGCTAAATGAGAACCTAGGCAAATTTAGCAAGCCCTGTAATTAGATTAATTCTTCTAAAGCCCTTCACCCCTATTGGGGCATAGGCTGGTGATGGCAGCTCTTCTGTCCTGGGCCAGTCTTCCACGTTTTCCCAGGTGTAACCTTCTCGGTGCAACCTTCCACTCCCATGGATGAGGTCTCTGGAGCTTCGGTTGCTCTGGATTTTTATGAGATGGGGTTGCTAGCCCCATGCTCAACCCTCCTGCTTTCTCAGCTGGGCTTGGGACAGTCCATGGCAGAGCTAATATGCTGCTGTAAATTACCCATCATTAGGTGCATGAACTAATGGGCATGTGACCATACAACCATGGGTTTAATGTGCATAAACAATAGATGGGGATTCTTAGGGAATGGGATTGTCCTGAGGCCAGAATACACTCAGTGGGCTGAATGATCTTCTATGTTGGAAGGGAATACAAATGACAATGGACGAATGATGGGGATGTGTCTCTGGTGGGTTTGAATATGGCGGTGTATTGGGTTTGAGTGCTAGTGTAGACGATCATTGTGATGGGTGATAATATGATTTATTGTTTTTGACAGAGTAAATGCAGTTGATGAATGTGTGAGAGTAATGTGGTTGTGCAACAGCATTAGTGAAGTGTAAAGCTGGCTAAAGTACATGTAAAGTAAATGTGTGGGATAGTTCATGTGGATGCTATTTTGTCAAATGTAAATTCGATTAGTGTAGATATCATGAATATGGACACAGAGGATGTAAGTAAAGGACATAGTAACAGTGGCCACACTAATTCTCAGTACTGCGAGTGCTGATATCTCCAATGTGTGGATAAAGTACATTTACAGAATACAACTCTGAGATTTGTCCTCCCGCAGGCAGCCATGAAACAAAAACACTATTCAACAAAGCATCAAACACCTAACATGCAAATAAAGAACAAATTATGCAAATGGCGAAAAGGGGGCAAACAACACGAAGAATATCAAACATCAAACCTGCAGTCCAATAGTATCCAGTTTAGTTTGGTTCAGCACCGTGCCAATCGCCCTCTGCAGGCTGCAGACATTCTTTACCAAAGCACCCCAGTCTGTAATGATCAAATCGCTCAAAGTCAGCAAAAAAGAGTAACCAGAATGCAGAAACACTTGCAACATGAACTTCAAAACCCGTGGTGGGTACAATGAAACAAGTGTGGTTTCTCTGAGGGCCTGTGTCATCGTAAATTCTGAAGGTGTAAGTACAGAGGGTATGCGTCCAGTATGTTGTGTGACTGAAGGCACAGTAGAGAGAATGCGGGTCGAGGTAAAGGGGGATGGATTTGAGTGAATGTGGGATGGATCTAGTTACAGCATGTGTGTACACAGCATTCGTGGCTACACTTTGTGTGGTACACCCTTATCTGCAATCAGAATCAGAAGCAGGTTTATTATTGTTGACACATGTCATGAGATTTGTTATCTTGTGGCAGCGGTATCATGCAATACACAATAATAAAAACTATAAATTACAGAAAGAAATATAAATAAATACATATTGCGAAAACAGAGCAAAGTAGCATTCATGGGTCCATGGACCTTTCAGAAATCTGATGGGAAGAAGCCGATCGTAAAATTTTGAGTATGTGTCTTCAGGATCCTGTACTTAATCCCTGATGATATGAATGAGAAGAGAGCTTGCCCTGGATGGTGAGGGTCCTTAACGATGGATGCCACGTTCTTGAGAAAGGTGCCCTTGATGCTGGGGAGACTAGTGCCCATGATGGAGCTGGCTGAGTCTAGAATCCACTGCAGTTTTTTCCAAACTTGTGTGTAGTACCCTCCACACCAGTGGTGATGCAACCAGTAAGAGTGCTTTCCACAGTACATCTGTAGAAATTTGTCAGTGTCTTTTCTGACATGCCAAATCTCCTCAAACTCCTAATGAAGCATAGGCACTGTCGTGTCTTCTTCACGATTGCATCAATATGCTGGGCCCAGGATACTTCTTTAGAGACTTACCCTGCTAGGTACAAACTCAAAAACATAATTTCCCTTTCTTAGGATCGTGTTTACTTGGCCCAGTCATTATTTTCTGTCTGCTTTGATACTATTTCCTTGGACGGAGGGTTAACTTGCTGAGTTGCAGTTTTAGTCAAAACGTTTACAGATATGTGGTGGGGACGGAGCATAAATCAATGCTGAAAGACATATTGGCTAGTCTGAGTGTTGACTGACGCCAAAGGCCGATCGTCAGTCTGGGTGTTGAAGCCCAAGAGCCAAACCCTAGAGACTGGAGGTCCAGAACCTGTCCTGTTGTTGGAGGACTATGTAAGGACTCTGTGTGTGTGTGTGTGTGTGTGTGTGTGTGTGTGTGTGTGTGTGTGTGTGTGTGTGTGTGTGTGTGAGTGTGTGTGTGTGTGAGTGTGTGTGTGTGTGAGAGAGTGTGTGTGTATGTGTGTGTGTGAGAGAGTGAGTGTGTGTGTGTGTGTGTGTGTGTGTGTGTGAGTGTGTGTGTGAGAGTGAGTGTGTGTGTGTGTGAGAGAGTGAGTGTGTGTGTGTGAGTGAGTGTGTGTGTGTGTGAGTGAGTGTGTGTGTGAGAGAGTGTGTGTGTGTGTGTGAGTGAGTGTGTGTGTGTGTGAGAGAGTGAGTGTGTGTGTGTGTGAGTGTGTGTGTGTGAGTGAGTGTGTGTGAGAGAGTGAGTGTGTGTGTGAGTGAGTGTGTGTGTGTGAGAGAGAGAGAGAGAGGGAGGGAGGGAGGGAGGGAGAGGAAAGGAGCTTGATCTGTTATTGTTTTGATGATTACTGCGTTCTGTGATGTTCAGCTCAGCATGCTACATTGGCAGCGGAGTGTATGGTGACCCTTGAGGGCTGCTCCCAGCACATCTTCAGGTTGTGTTGGCTGTAAGTACAGATAACAGAGTTCTATGTATGTTTCTCTGTAGCTGTGAGTATAACTTATTCTGAACCTGATATGGCTTACTGGAGGCTTGTGAATGCTCCGCATTCCTCAACAATAACATACAAAGTAAATTTATTATCAAAATACATTTACCTCAGCATATCCTACCCTGTGATTCGCCTTCTTGCAGACATACTCAGTAAACTCAAGAAATGTAATAGAATCAATGAAAGACCATGGTCAACAGGAAGTACAAACAACCAACGTGCAAAAGACAACAAACTGCAAGTACAAAAAAAAAGAAATAATAATAATGAATAAATATCAATAAATAAAGAAAGAACACATTATGAAGAGTCCTTGAAAGTGAGTCCATAGGTGTGGGCAATGGTTCAGTGTTGGGGTGAGTGAGGTTATCTTCACTGGTTCAGGAGCATGATGGTTGAGGGTTCCTGAGCTGGTGGTGTGGGTCCTGAGGCTTCTGTCCCATTTTCCTGATGGCAGCAATGAGAAGAGAACATGACCTTGGTGCTGGAGACTCTGATGATGGAAGCTGCTTTCATGTTACAACACTCTTTGTTGATGTGCTCAATGGTAGGGAGGTCTTTACCCATGATTGGACTGGGCCATGTCCGTGCTGGATTTTCAGTTCAAGGGTATTGGTGTTTCCATACAACCAGTCTATAATACTCTCCACCATGCGGCTACAGAAGTTTGTCAAAGTTCTAGATGTCATGCCGAATCTTTGAAAACTCCTAAGGAAGTAGAGGCACTGTTGTGCTTTCTTCATAATTGAGATTATGAGCTGGGCCCAGGACAGATCCTCTGAACTGGGAACACCCAGGAATTTGAAGTTACTGACCTTTTCGAATGTTTATCTCCTGATGAGGAATGGTGATGAACCTCCAGCTTCCACCTCCTGAAATTCGTCATCAGCTCCTTGGTCATGCTGACATTGAGTGAGAGGTTGTTGTGGCACTGGAGCTGTCAGTCATAAGTACAAAGGGAGTAGAGCGAGTCTAAACACACAGCCTTGAGAAGCACCTGTGCTGATGGAGATTGTGGAGGAGATGTTGTCGGCAACCTGAACTAACTGGGGTCTGCGAGTGAGGAAATAGGGTTCCAATTGCACGGGGGGGGGTGGGAATGAAGCAAAGGTCCAGAAGCTTGTTAGTGAGTTTTGTTCAGATGGTAGTATTGCTTGCTGAGGTATAGTCAGCATCCCGATGCATCCGTTGTGGACCTGTTGTGCCGACAGACAAATTGGAATAGATCCAAGTTGCTTCATAGGCAGGATCAGTATGTTTCATCGCCAAACTCTCAAAGCTCCTCATCACAGTGGACGTCAGTGCTACTGGACGATAGTCACTGAGGCAGGCCACCACGTTCTCCTTAGGAACTGGTATAATTGAAGCCTACTTGAAGCAGGTAGATACCTCAGAATGCCGAAGTGAGGGGTTAAGATGTTGGTGAACACTCCAGCCTGCTGATCAGCACAGGTCTTTAGTACTTGACCAGGTACCCCGTCTGGGCCGGATCCCCCTCCTGAAGGAAGCTCTCACATCAGCCTCAGAGACTGAAATCACAGGGTCACAGGGGGCTACAGGAAGATGTGAAGTTTCCTCCCTGTTTTGATGCACAAGGTAAGCATAGTGGGCATTGAGCTCATTTGAAAGTGATGTTGCCTGCAGCATGTCGCTTGGTTTTACATTGCAGGAGGTAATAGCATTCAAGATCTACCACCGCAATTGAGCCTCCTTCAGTGATTCAAGTTTAATCCGGAATTACCACTTAATTACAACCATGAGATGCCATTCCAGGGATCATAGCTGGACCTCTTAATCTTACTTGGTCGCCAGTCCTGAACGCCACTGACCTGGCCCTCAGCAGATTGCAGACCTCATGGTTCGTCCGGTTGGGGAAGACTCTGAATGATTTAGAGGGGACACACTCATCTGCAACTGGTTTATAAAGTCCATGACAACTGTGGTGTATTCATTCAGATCCACAACGAGTCTTTCATCCCGGACCAGTCAACTTACTCAAAGCAATCCCATATCTGCTTCTGTGCCTTCCACAGCCACCTCCTCACTGTCCTCATCTCCGGAGCCTCGGCCTTCCACAGCCACCTCCTCACTGTCCTCATCTCCAGAGCCTCGGCCTTCCACAGCCACCTCCTCACTGTCCTCATCTCCAGAGCCTCGGCCTTCCACAGCCACCTCCTCGCTGTCCTCATCTCCGGAGCCTCGGCCTTCCACAGCCACCTCCTCACTGTCCTCATCTCCAGAGCCTCGGCCTTCCACAGCCACCTCCTCGCTGTCCTGAACTCCGGAGCCTCGGCCTTCCACGGCCACCTCCTCGCTGTCCTCATCTCCAGAGCCTCTGCCTTCCACAGCCACCTCCTCGCTGTCCTCATCTCCAGAGCCTCTGCCTTCCACAGCCACCTCCTCACTGTCCTCATCTCCAGAGCCTCGGCCTTCCACAGCCACCTCCTCACTGTCCTCATCTCCGGAGCCTCTGCATTCCACAGCCACCTCCTCGCTGTCCTCATCTCCGGAGCCTCTGCCTTCCACAGCCACCTCCTCGCTGTCCTCATCTCCAGAGCCTCGGCCTTCCACAGCCACCTCCTCACTGTGCTCATCTCCAGAGCCTCAGCCTTCCACAGCCACCTCCTCACTGTCCTCATCTCCAGAGCCTCTGCCTTCCACAGCCACCTCCTCGCTGTCCTCATCTCCAGAGCCTCGGCCTTCCACAGCCACCTCCTCACTGTCCTCATCTCCGGAGCCTCTGCATTCCACAGCCACCTCCTCGCTGTCCTCATCTCCGGAGCCTCTGCCTTCCACAGCCACCTCCTCGCTGTCCTCATCTCCAGAGCCTCGGCCTTCCACAGCCACCTCCTCACTGTGCTCATCTCCAGAGCCTCAGCCTTCCACAGCCACCTCCTCACTGTCCTCATCTCCAGAGCCTCTGCCTTCCACAGCCACCTCCTCGCTGTCCTCATCTCCGGAGCCTCGGCCTTCCACAGCCACCTCCTCGCTGTCCTCATCTCCGGAGCCTCGGCCTTCCACAGCCACCTCCTCGCTGTCCTCATCTCCGGAGCCTCGGCCTTCCACAGCCACCTCCTCACTGTCCTCATCTCCGGAGCCTCTGCCTTCCACAGCCACCTCCTCGCTGTCCTCATCTCCGGAGCCTCGGCCTTCCACAGCCACCTCCTCACTGTCCTCATCTCCAGAGCCTCGGCCTTCCACAGCCACCTCCTCACTGTCCTCATCTCCAGAGCCTCGGCCTTCCACAGCCACCTCCTCGCTGTCCTCATCTCCGGAGCCTCGGCCTTCCACAGCCACCTCCTCGCTGTCCTCATCTCCGGAGCCTCGGCCTTCCACAGCCACCTCCTCGCTGTCCTCATCTCCGGAGCCTCGGCCTTCCACAGCCACCTCCTCGCTGTCCTCATCTCCAGAGCCTCGGCCTTCCACAGCCACCTCCTCGCTGTCCTCATCTCCAGAGCCTCGGCCTTCCACAGCCACCTCCTCACTGTCCTCATCTCCAGAGCCTCGGCCTTCTACAGCCACCTCCTCACTGTCCTCATCTCCAGAGCCTCTGCCTTCCACAGCCACCTCCTCACTGTCCTGATCTCCGGAGCCTCGGCCTTCCACAGCCACCTCCTCACTGTCCTCATCTCCGGAGCCTCTGCCTTCCACAGCCACCTCCTCGCTGTCCTCATCTCCGGAGCCTCTGCCTTCCACAGCCACCTCCTCGCTGTCCTCATCTCCGGAGCCTCTGCCTTCCACAGCCACCTCCTCGCTGTCCTCATCTCCTGAGCCTCGGCCTTCCACAGCCACCTCCTCGCTGTCCTCATCTCCGGAGCCTCTGCCTTCCACAGCCACCTCCTCACTGTCCTCATCTCCGGAGCCTCTGTGTGCAGGTAGGAGAGGGACAGGCAAGTGATCAAATTTCCCAAAATGTGCTCTAAGTATGGAGCAGTAGGCATTCCTGATCTTACAGTAACGGTGGTCTAGTGTGTTGAAATCCCTGATGCTACAGGTTATAGGCTGATGATAACTGGGCAGAGATTTCTTCAAAAAAGCCTGACTGAAATCGCTGACTCTGATATGAAATGCATCGGGGTGAGCTGTTTCTTGTTAGGTGATGGCAGCATTCAATATCTCCAGTGCCTGATTGATGTTCATCACATTTTCACGGCTGATCACTTGGCAGAATACCCAACAGTCCTAGAGCGGACAGCTGTGTTCAGCTGCTGGAGCTGCAGGACAGCCTTTCTCCGCCAAGGCTGATACACCGTACTCAAAGTCACAGTTGTGTTTATTGTCACATGCCTGTAAGCACAGTTACTATGAGAAGTTTGTAGCAGCATTGTGGACACAAGGTTTGAAAATTAGTAGACCAGCAGGAAACAGACATGAGGTATAACCGGCCTTGTTGGTTGGCAAAGATGGAACAAGGGTATCACCAGAGTGTTTCGATAGCGCGGCATTAGTACTGCTGCGGCGTTGAAGTTCTGGGTTCAGTCCGAACGCCATCGGTAAGGAGTCTGTATGCCCCCCCCGGAATGCGCGAGCTTTCTCCGGGTGCTCCGGTTTCCTCCCGCGTTCCAAAGACATATCAGTTTGCAGGTTAATTGGTCATTGTGAACTGCCCTGTGATTAGGCTGAGATTGGATTGTAGGTTCCTGGGACGGCATGGCTCAAAGGGACAGAAGGTCCTGTTTTGCATTGCATCTCGAAATGAAATTAAATAAACAAGTGATGTGCTGCAGGGATTGAAGCTGAACCCCAAATCATTTACATCAGGGATGGCCAAACCCCAAACCATTTATATTAGTGACAGCCAAACCCCAAATCATTTATATCCATGACGATTGAACCCCAAACCATTTATATCAGTGACAGCCAAACCCCAAACCATTTACATCAGTGACGGCCGAACCCCAAATCATTTATATCCGTGACGATTGAACCCCAAACCATTTATATCAGTGACAGCCAAACCCCAAACCATTTACATCAGTGATGGCCGAACCCCAAATCATTTATATCCGTGACGATTGAACCCCAAACCATTTATATCAGTGATGGTCGAACCCTTAATCATTTATATCCGTGACGATTGAACCCCAAACCATTTATATCAGTGACAGCCAAACCCCAAACCATTTATATCAGTGACAGCCAAACCCCAAACCACTTACATCAGTGACGGCCGAACCCCTAAACCCCTAATTCATTGCCACAGGTGTCTGTGGAGGCCAGGCCATTGAGTATATTTAAGACAGATGTTGATAGATTCTTGATCAGTCAAGACATGAAGGGATATGGGATGGGGTGGCATGGGGGGTAAGGCAGGAGACTGGGTCTGTGGGAAATGGATCAGCCATGATGAAATGGTGGAGCAGATTCTCTGGGCCAAATGGCCTAATTCTGCTCCTATGTCTAATGGTGTTATGAAATCAGGGCATTGATCAACACGTAGTCATTACTGAGACTTGGTCTTTTAGAAGGGGCAGGACTGTTCAATATTCCGGTTTTAAGCATGACAGAGCAGGAAGGGATTAAAGGGGGAGAGGTGGCGTTACAAGTCATGGCAGGGTTCAGTCAGGACAGACTGGGTAACTCACCTAGTGAGGAGTTATGGGTGAAACTGAGGAATAAGAAGGGTGATGGGACAACCCAGCAGTCCACGGGATTTGCAGGGAATTTGTGGAGAGATCACAGACTGCTGGAAGCAACATAAGGTTGTGATAGGAGGTGATTTTAACTTTCCACATATTGGCTGGGACTCCCAAACTGTAAAAGGACGAGATGGGAAAGTATTTGTTCAAAGCGTTGAGGAAAGTTTCCTTCATCAGTACACAGAAGTCCCAACAAGACGGAGTGCAATACTTGATCCCATATTAGGAATGAGACTGGGCAGGTGACAGAAGCTTATGTAGGGGAACACTGCATCTAGTGATCATAACGTCATTAGCTTCAAGGTAATTATGGAAAAGGGTAGGTCTGGTCCACGGGTTGAGATTCTCAATCAGAGAAAGGCCAGTTTTGATGATAGGAGAAAGGATTTGGCAAGCGTGGACTAGGATGGGCTGTTTTCTGGCAAAGGTGAACTCGGTAAGTGTGAGGCCTTCAAACACGAAACTTTGAGAGTACAAAGCTTGTCTGTGCCTGTCAGAATAAAAGGCAAGGATCACAGGTTCAGGAAACCCTGTTTTTTTTGTTAATTTTTTTTATTGAAGTTCATCATCAAACCAACATTTCCATAAGATGTATTTCAGACATTGTACATTTATATCATATAATATAACCATATAACAATTACAGCATGGAAATAGGCCATCTCGGCCCTTCTAGTCCATGCCGAATGCTCACACTCACCTAGTCCCACCGACTTGCACTCAGCTCATTCCTTTCCTGTCCATATACCTATCCAATTTTACTTTAAATGACAATACCGAAACAGCCTCTACCACTTCTACTGGAAGCTCGTTCCACACAGCTACCACATATAATCATACATGTCACAAATCTGCACATAGTATTTCAGGAGATTTTGAGGCCTTGGTTAAAGGAGGAGGACGTGCATAAAGGTAAGAACAAACGAGGTACTTGAAGACAATAAGAAATGCAAGAGAACTCAAGACAAAGAAATCAGGAGGGCTAAAAGGAGTTCAGCACGAGGTTGCTCGAGCAAGGTGAAGGAGAATCCTAAGGGCTTCTACAGATACGTTGAGATCAAAAGGATTGCAAAGGACAAAATTGGTCCTCTGGAAGATCAGAACAATAATTTATGCGAGGAGCCAAAAGAGAAGGGGGAGATCTTAAATAGACCTTTTTGCACCTGTGTTTATTCAGGAGACAGACACCGTTTACGGAGGAGAGGCAAAGCAGCAGCGAGGTTACGGACTCTACGGAGGAGGAGAAGTTTGCTGTCTCGAGGCAAATCAGCCCAGACAAATCTCCAGGGCCTGATGAGGTTTTCTCTTCCACCCGGTGAAAGTCAAGTGCAGGGGACCCTGACTTGTTTATAAGAGATGTTTATATCATCCTTAGTGACAGGTGAGGTACCAGAGTATTGGGGGATAGCCTATGAGGCTCTGCTGTTTAAGAAAGGCTCTAAAAATAAACCAGGAAATTATAGGCCAGTGAGACTGCCATGAGTTGTGGGAAAGTTATTGGAAGGTGTATATCTGCATAGATAGGGGTTGATTAGGAATAGTCAGCATGGCATTGTACATGGTAGGTCCTGTCTAACCAATCTCATGGAGTTTTTCGAGGATGTTACCAGGAAAGTTGATAAAGGCAAGGCAGCGGATATTGTCTACATGGATTTGCAAGGCGTTTGACAAGATCCCACATGGGAGGTTTGTTAAGAAGGTTCAGTCGCTCAGCAATCAAGATGAGGTAGTGAACTGGATTAGACATTGGCTTAGCAGAAGCCAGAAGTTGGTAGTAGATGGTTGCCTCGCTGACTGGAAACCTTCAACTAGTGGAGTGCCGTAGGGATCGGAGATGGGTCCGTTGTTGTTCGTCCTGTAGATTAACAATCTGATCGAGCTGCCAATGCAAGTGATGGATGTGATTTCAATTTCAGTGTTTGAGCAGTTTGGATAGATTCACCGATGGGAGGAGTATGGAGCGCTCGTCGTGCTGCGGGTCGGTGGGAGTTGGCAGCTTAAATGTTTCAGCACAGATTAGTTGCCCAAAGGGCTTGTTTCTGTGCTGTAGTTTTTTATGACTCTAAGACCCAGGGAATTTGCCATCAAACAATCAGCTGGAGGAACTCAGCGGATCGAGCAGCATCTGTGGGAGGAGAGGAACCGTTGCTGTTTTGAGCCACAAAATCAATGTTCCACCCAAAGGTGGAAAAACTCACAGAACCCCAGAATTAATTGAAGTCACAGAAGAGGGTATTTGATAGCCTGCTCAGCAATGTGTTTGAGTTTGATGTGTTGATGAAAATTAAAGTGGTGCAGCGAAGGCATAGCCCAGAGCTCATGGATTGAAACCATCCTCTGCTAGTTGAATGAGAGGATGCTGTCCAAGTTGCATGCCATCTTGGACAATGACTCCCATCCACTCCATAATGTACTGGTTTGGCACAGGAGTTCATTCAGCCAGAGACTCATTCCACCGAGATGTAACACTGAGCGTCATAGGAAGTCATTCCTGCCTGTGGCCATCAAACTTTACAACTCCTCCCTCGGAGTGTCAGACACCCCAAACCAATAGGCTGGTCCTGGACTTATTTCCACTTGGAATAATGTACTTATTTGGTGCGACTGTAACGAAACCCCAATTTCCCTCGGGATCAATAAAGTATGTCTGTCTGTCTCATGTTCACCATTCTCCATCCACCATTTTACCACAGAAAAGAGAATCACAACTCCTTGTACATTCTATGAAGATAAGCAAAGAACTGTGTGGGAGAGATGGAAATGGAGATGTTTCCGATGAGATATGATTGGAGTGTTGAATGCAAAGGAGAGAGTGTGCAGGGAATATTCACCAAGAAGTCGCCTGAGCTAAAGAGTTCTGCTGTAAACTGAGCCTGGATAGACTGGGGTTGTTTCTCATGGTGAGTGGTGGGGATCTTGGAGAGCCATATCAGGGGCGTAGATCATAGCAAGTATTTTGGGCGAGTGGTAGGGTGTGAGACCATCACAGCTTGGGGTGTTCCAGAGTTTGGATTTAAACCCCGGCGTTGTCTGTAAAAGTTTGTTTGAACTGAGTGGGTTTCTTCTGGCTGTTCCAGCTCCCTCCCACAGTCCAAACTCCAAAGGCCTGTTGGCTCGTAGGTTAATAGGTTCTGTGATTAGGGTAGTATTAAATAAGTGGGTTGTGGGTGGCGTGGCTCATTGGGCTGCAAGCGTGATGTTTCTCAAACAAGCAAACAAATAACTGAATGGGGAATACGGATGTGTAATCCTCTCTTCTGGAGCATGATGAGAGAATGAAGAGGCTGGGAAAAGGACGCAGATCCACAGGGGAAGGGCAGGAGAGTGTCACTAATTTGGTCAATCTATCAATAAGTTGACATGGGCACTAAAGGCAAAATGGCCTTACCTACAGTTTGAAAAGGGTGAGAATAAGCAGGTTATTTTTCAGCTGAGGAGACTGTATGTAGCACATTGCTTTGTGATCAGTTCTGAGTTCCCAGGCATTGGCAGTCCTCTATATTAATGAGTGTACTATACCCAGGCCTGTTGCTGATACAAAGCTAGGCGGTAGTGTGGATTGTGAGGAGTATATAGAGAGGGCATGGGCTTCACAAATGCACAGACAAGGAAAGACCTGATGGAATATAATGCGAAAGAAAATGTGGGTTATCCACTTCGATAAAGAAAACAGAAAAGCCACTGATTTTTAGAATGGTAAGAGATTGAAAGGTGTTGCTGTTCAGAGTGGCCTGGGCATCTTTCCACAAGGTGACTAATGAAGCTGTTGTGGGAACCAGCAATACTTTGATAGGTATGACAGTAGGAGAAGATTGTCCTTTTGTGGATTAGTGAACTTACTCTGGGTGCTTTTGATCTGAATAGTTAGATTGCAATTAGGACCTCAATACTGGAGATGTTGTCCTGAAAAGTGGCCAGTGATTTTGGTTCACTTATCGTTCCAGTGAATTTGGAGGGTTTTGATGGGATAGTGTTGGCGTTACTTCTCCAGTGCCTAAGGATGCTTGCTGCAAGTGGTCCAGCTCTCATAAAGTATAGGAGGGCAGGTTTATCCCTGTGATCTTCAAACACACAAGATGCTGAGGAGTTCAGCAGGTTAGGTGACTTCTATGGAGGAAAGTGGATAACTGATTTCAGGTCAACTCTAGTCATGAGTCTGGATGAAGGATGTTGACTCAAAACGACCGGCGTTCAACTTGCTCCACAGATAACACACACAAAATGCTGGTGGAACACAGCAAGTCAGGCAGCATCTATAGGGAGAAGCGCTGTCGACGTTTCGGGCCGAGACCCTCCGTCAGAACTCCGAAATGTCGACTGTTGTTCTCCCTATAGATGCTGCCTGGCCTGCTGCGTTCCACCAGCATTTTGTGTGTGTTGCTTGAATTTCCAGCGTCTGCAGATTTCCTCGTGTTTGCTCCACAGATGTTACCTGACGCCCTGAGTCACTCGAGTATTTTCAGTGTTCCTCCAGATGCCTGTTGCGTCTTCTGAGATCTTACAACAATGGTTAGGACAAGAAAATTGTCACTGTGGTGGAAAATCATTCTTGAATGGCGAAGAGCTGATTTCCCCACCGCCACTTCTCTTTCTAATTCCCCCGTCACCATCCGAATTATGGTTGCACAACCATTAATGGGCCACGGGACGAGCCAGCTTTAAGGCGGCCGCCGGGCGCCGCCAGGCGGGGTTTCCATGGAGACGGGAAGCGCGCGGCGGGAGAAGCGGCAGAGCGGTGAGGCGGGCGTGCGGCCGAGGGCAGGGCGACGGGGCATCGGGGCATCGCGCTGACGGGCGGCCCGAGAGGTGGCTGCGCGACCAGGAGTCGAGGCCGAGGCCGAGGCCCAGGCCCAGGCCCCGGGGGGCGGAGCCTGACAGCAATCCCGACCCTTCCCCCACCCCCTCTCCATCATCCCGGAGCCGAGCGCAGACGGAGATTGCCGAGCGGGGCGGCGGCGGCGGCGTCGGCGGGGCCTACTCGGCGACACCGAGGAGGCGGAGCGTAGCCGAGCCGGAGTGCCAGGCCGCGGGAGCAGTTCCCTCCTCGCACCGCCCAGGGCACGCAGCAAGATGGCAGCCAACATGTACCGGGTCGGAGGTGGGTGCCGCTGGAGCCGGGGGACGCGGCCGGCCGGCCGGGCGGGCCTCGGGCTCTCTCTCGCACACACACACACACTCACAGTGGGTGGCCCGCGCCGAGCGAATGGCGCCGGGCTCTGACCCCGGGGGAGGCAGGCAGGCAGGCAGGCGTGTGCGAGGGTCGCGGCCTGTAGCTGGGCCCGCTGCTAGAGGCCTGATTGTCGTGGGGAGCGGGGTGAGGTGAGGTGAGAGACCGGCGGGAGCCCGCCTCAACCCGGGCTCCTGATCCTTTTCACCTGCGGGTTTGTTGCTGGCGGCCGTGCAGCTCCTCACCCCGGGGCTCTGTCCCTCCCTCCCTCCCCCCCCCCACCCAGCAGCCCCGGGCTTGGGGTCTATGCTCTTCGCCCCCTTTCCCCGGTATCTAACCACCCCACTGCCCCATTCCTTTGCCTAGCAGCATCCCTTCTGTACTTTGGTCGTGTCCTTTCTCGCCACGCTTCTTTGGAGTGTTTCCCACCGTATTTGCATCCTCCACCACCTTAGGCTGAGTTTCTCCCATCCCGAGGTTTTTCTGCCAATCTCAAAACCCCGAGTTGTGGACAATACTCATCCCAGTGTGGATGCTGCTGAGCGACGGACTCTGCTACAAGGCAACACGTTGTGGAATCTGTGGGTTTTCCCTCAGTCCAAAGGCGTTCAGTAGGTTAATTGGCGAAGTTGTACCCGGGAATGCTGGGCAGGCTGGCTTGAAGGGCCAGAAGGCCTACTCTCAGCTCTACCATAAATAAATAAACTGGTGTCAACTATCATCTGCCAGCTTTTACTTCTCTCCCTCCTCTATAGCTACTGCCTTTTCATTTTAAATGAAGGGTCTCGAGCTGAAACATTGACTGTTTATTCCCCTCCATAGAGACCATCTGAGTTCCTCCAGATTGTCATGTGTGTTGCTCAAGATTTTCAACGTCTGTGGAATCTCTTGTTTGTTATATTGGGCATATTATAACTTGATTTATGAAGTAATTGAACTTGGTCTTTATTAAAAGTGCCACACTATCACACGTGGGTATCAGTGGATGAAATATACCAATGCTTTGCTAGTCCTTTAGAAAAGGATCTCTTACTGCAGAACAAAAGAAATTGGCACACTGTGTGTTTGCATTTTTGTATCTAGTTTTTTGCAAGTTCAAATTGCACATCTGTGTCCTCAGCCATAACAGAATTCCTCACTATCATGAATGTGAGCTTTATGTAACCATTGATCATTGTTTACTGAAGTATTCATGTTGGTGAATAAGACCGTAGACCATAAGATGTAGGAGGAGTAAGCTGTTCAGCTCATTGAGACTGCTCCCCTATTTCATCATGGCTGTTCCCATTTTTCCTCTCAGCCCGTCACCTGCCTTCTCCTGTATCTCTCCGTATCCCTTCATGCCCTCACCAATCAAAGAATCTGTCAAACTCCGCCTTAAAGAAGTGGCCTCCACAGCTGCCTGTGGCAACAAATTCCACAGATTCACCACTCTGGCTGAAGAAATTCCTCCTCATCTCCGTTCTATAAGGACGCCCTCTCTATTCTGAGGCTGTGTCCTCTGGTCTTAGATGACCGTAGGAAACATTCTCTCCACATCCACTCTTTCAAGGCCTTTCACCTTTTGATAGACTTCAATGAGGTCTCCCCTTGCTCTTGTGAGTGAATTCTTGTGATTACAGGCCCAGAGCCATCAAATGCTCTTCATGCGACAAGCCATTCAATCCTGGAATCATTTTCATGAACTTCCTTTGAACTTTCTCCAGTTTCAGCACATCCTTTCTAAGATGAATGGCCCAAACCTGCTCACCAGTGCTCTATAAAGTTTCACAATTACTTCCTTGCTTTTATATTCTAGTCCTCTTGAAATGAATGCTGACATCGTATTTACATTCCGCACAAATTAACCATTAGGGAATCCTGCGCAAGGATTCCTAAGTCCCTTTGCACCTCAGGTTTTTGCATTTTCTATCCATTTAAAAAATAGTCAACCCTTTCATTTCTTCTACCAGAGTGCATGACCATACACTTCCTGACTGTATTCCATCTGTCTATTCTCTTAATCTGTTTAAGCCCTTCTGTAGCATCTCTACCTCCTCAAAACTATCTGCCTTTCCACCTATCTTCATAGCGCCTGCAAACTTTGCAACAAAGCCATCAATTCCATCATCCAAATCATTGACATGTAAAATAAAAATAATTGGTCCCAACACAGACCCCTGAGAAACACCACTAGTCACCGACAACCAGCCAGAAAAGCCTCCCTTCATTCCCAGTCTTTGCCTCCTGCCAATCATCTACTGCATCATTCATGCTAGAGTCGTTCCTGTACTACCATGGGCTCATGTAGCTTGCTAAACAGCCTTATGTGGCACCTTGTAAGAGGCCTACTGAAAATCCAAGTGCACAAAATCAATCAATTCTCCTTTGTCTATCCTCATTGTTATTTCTTCAACGAATTCCAACAGATTTTAATGCTAGGAGGCTAAGAAAGGTGGATGAGCTTAAAGCGTGGATTGATACCTGGAATTATGATGTTGTAGCTATTAGTGAAACATGGTTGCAGGAAGGGTGTGATTGGCAACTAAATATTCCTGGATTTAGTTGCTTCAGGTGTGATAGAGTAGGAGGGGCCAGAGGAGGAGGTGTTGCATTGTTTGTCCAAGAAAACCTTATGGCGGTGCTTTGGAAGGATAGATTAGAGAGCTCCTCTAGGGAGGCTATTTGGGTGGAATTGAGGAATGGGAAAGGTGTAGTAACACTGATAGGAGTGTATTATAGGCCACCTAATGGGGAGCGTGAGTTGGAAGAGCAAATGTGTAAGGAGATAGCAGATATTTGTAGTGAACACAAGGTGGTGATTGTGGGAGATTTTAATTTTCCACACGTAGACTGGGAAGCTCATTCTGTAAAAGGGCTGGATGGTTTAGAGTTTGTGAAATGTGTGCAGGATAGTTTTTTGCAACAATAGAAGTACTGACTAGAGATGGGGCAGTGTTGGATCTCCTGTTAGGGAATGCGATAGGTCAGCTGACAGATGTATGTGTTGGGGAGCACTTCGGGTCCAGTGATCACAATAGCATTAGCTTCAATATAATTATGGAGAAGGACAGGACCTAGAGTTGAGATTTTTGATTGGAGAAAGGCTAACTTTGAGGAGATGCGAAGGGATTTAGAGAGAGTGGATTGGGTCAAGTTGTTTTATGGGAAGGGTGTAATAGAGAAATGGAGGTCATTTAAGGGTGAAATTATGAGGGTACAGAATCTTTATGTTCCTGTTAGGTTGAAAGGAAAGGTTAAAGCTTTGAAAGCACCATGGTTTTCAAGGGATATTAGAAATTTGGTTCGGAAAAAGAGGGATGTCTACAATAGATATAGGCAGCATGGAGCAAAGGAATTGCTCGAGGAATATAAAGAATGTAAAAGGAATCTTAAGAAAGAGATTAGAAAAGCTAAAAGAAGATACGAGGTTGGGTTGGCAAATAAGGTGAAAGTAAATCCAAAAGGTTTCTACAGTTATATTAAAAGCAAGAGGATAGTGAGGGATAAAATTGGCCCCTTAGAGAATCAGAGTGGTCAGCTATGTGTGGAGCCGAGGGAGATGGGAGAGATTTTGAATGATTTCTTCTCTTCGGTATTCACTTAGGAGAAGGATATTGAATTGTGTAAGGTGTGGGAAACAAGTAAGGAAGTTAAGGAACCTATGACAATTAAAGAGGTGGAAGTACTGGCGCTTTTAAGAAATTTAAAAGTGGATAAATCTCCGGGTCCTGACAGGATATTCCCCAGGACCTTGAGGGAAGTTTGTGTAGAAATAGCAGGAGCTCTGACAGAGTTCTTTAAGATGTCATTAGAAACGGGGATTGTGCCGGAGGATTGGCGTATTGCTCATGTGGTTCCATTGTTTAAAAAGGGTTCTAGAAGTAAGCCTAGCAATTATAGACCTGTCAGTTTGACATCAGTGGTGGGTAAATTAATGGAAAGTATTCTTAGAGATAGTATTAATAATTATCTGGATAGACAGGATCTGATTAGGAGTAGCCAGCATGGATTTGTGCATGGAAGGTCATGTTTGACAAACCTTATTGAATTTTTTGAAGCGGTTACGAAGAAAGTTGACAGGGGTAAAGCAGTGGATGTTGTCTATATGGACTTCAGTAAGGCCTTTGACAAGGTTTCACACAGAAGGTTAGTTAGGAAGGTTCAATCGTTAGGTATTAATATTGGAGTAGTAAAATGCATTCAACAGTGGCTGGATGAGAGATGCCAGAGAGTAGTGGTGGATAACTGTTTGTCAGGTTGGAGGCCGGTGACTAGTGGTGTGCCTCAGGGATCTGTACTGGGTCCAATGTTGTTTGTCATATACATTATTAATCTGGATGATGGGGTGGTAAATTAGATTAGTAAGTATGCAGATGATACTAAGGTAGGAGGTGTTGTGGATAATGAGGTGGGTTTTCAAAGCTTGCAGGGAGATTTATGCCGGTTAGAAGAATGGGCTGAGCGTTGGCAGATGGAGTTTAAAAAGCTGAGAAGTGTGAGGTTCTACATTTTGGCAGGAATAATCCAAATAGAACATACAGGGTAAATGGTAGGGCATTGAGGAATGCAGAGGAACAGAGAGATCTAGGAATAACAGTGCATAGTTCTCTGAAGGTGGAGTCTCATATAGATAGGGTGGTGAAGAAGGCTTTTGGAATGCTGGCCTTTATAAATCAGAGCATTGAGTACAGAAGTTGGGATCGAGGTATTTAAAATTTTGAGAGGGATAGATAGAGTTGACGTGAATAGGCTGTTTCCATTGAGAGTAGGGGAGATTCAAACGAGAGGACATGATTTGAGAGTTAGGGGGCAGAAGTTTAAGGGAAACACGAGGGGGTATTTCTTTACTCAGAGAGTGATAGCTGTGTGGAATGAGCTTCCTGTAGAAGTAGTAGAGGCCAGTTCAGTTGTGTCATTTAAGGTAAAATTGGATAGGTATATGGATAGGAAAGGAGTGGAGGGTTATGGGCTGAGTGCGGGTAGGTGGGACTAGGTGAGATTAAGAGTTCGGCACGGACTAGGAGGGCCGAGATGGCCTGTTTCCGTGCTGTGATTGTTATATGGTTATTTGTCAGCCAGGATTTACCCTTGGGGAAACAATGCTGACAACAGCATACTTTGTGCTTCAAGTACCCTGAGGTCTCCAACATTTTCCCAACCACTGAGGTCAGACTAACTGGCCTGTAATTTCCCTTCTCCTGCCTCTCTCCTTTTTGAAGAGTGGAGTGACATTTGCAATTTTCCAGTCTTCCAGAACCATTACAGAATCAGTGATTCCCGAAAGATCTCTATGATCTCTTCAGCCACCTCTTTCAGAACTCTGGGGTGTACACCATCTGGTCCAGGTGATTTATCTACCTTCAGACCTTTCAGTTTACAAGAACCTTCTCCCTAGTTATGGTAACTTCATACACTTCATGACCCCTGACACATGGAACTTCCACCATACTGCTAGTGTCTTCCACAGTGAAGACTGATGCAAAACATTTCATTCAGTTTGTCTGCCATTTCCTTGCCCCCATTACTACTTCTCTGCCGTCGTTTTCCAGCTGTCCAATATCCAGTCTTGCCTCTCTTTTACTCTTTATGTATCTGAAGAAATTTTTAGTATGTTTAATATATTGGCTAGCTTACTTTTGTATTCATCTTAACCTTAATGACTTTTTTAGTTGCCTTCTACTGGTTTTTAAAATTTTCCCAAGCCTCTATCTTCCTACTATTTTTTGCTCTGTTATATGCCCTCTCTTTGGCTTTGACTTCTCTTGTTAGCTGGAGTTGTCATCTTTGCTTTAGGATACTTCTTCACTTCTTCCTCTTTGGGATGTATATATCCTTCTGAATTGATTCCAGAAATTCCATTCATTGCTACCCTGTCATCATCCTTGCCAGTGTTCTTTTCTAATCAATTATGGCCAACTCCTCTCATAACTCTAATTTCCTTTACTCCACTGTAATACTGATACAGATAAGTCTTTAGCTTCTTCTCAAATTTCAGGGTGATTTTCTCCTATTACTTCAGTTCTTGGCCACTGACATAAGAATGCAAATTGAAGAAGCAGGATAGTAGGCTATTCAGATCCCGCAGCTCCATCATTCCATGTGGCCATAGCTTTGATGTCACAGCCACTTTCCTCCACTAATCTATATCCCTTGATTTTCTTCATATCCAATAATCTGCCTTTTACATATTCAATGATGAAACCACAGCTTTTGTGGGTGGAGATACCAAAGATTGACTACCTCTGGGTGAAGAAATTTGCTCTCATCTCTCCTCTCACTTTGGGGCTGACCTCAGGTTTGAGGCATTCCAGCTTCTTCCCTGCATCCAGTCTTATTTAGTTCTATAAAATTTTGGTGTCCTTCAATGAGATTTTCCAACAAAAGTGAGTTGCTAGCCTCTGCTCCCTCTCTGATCATTGGGCCAGTCCTCTGTAATACTGCACACACACTAATTGCAAATATATTCGTTCTTCAGTGGGGAGACAAGATTTGTACACAATATTAAGGTGCTATTGTATTTGGGTCTTCTGTGTTGTAGTAAAATGTGCCCTCAACCCTTGTATCAAAGGCCAACATTTCACCTTTCTAATTACTTCTGGTATCCCAAATGTTAACTTTTAAGTGAACTTTCCATCTCCCACTATTTAAAAAAAATTCACCTTATAGTTGTTAGTACCAAAACTGAGTGAGTGCATTTCATTAACAATTCTGCTGAGTTGTATTGGGAAATGGTCATAAATGATATTTATATTTGATATTCATATTCATAATGATATTCATATTTGAGAGTCACTGATCCACTTGGTGGCAGTGACCTTTTCAATTAGTATAAGCTTTTTTTGGAACTCTTCAAACTTTTAAAACTCTTATTTCAGTAGTCTGCTATGAAGCTGCTTAAATGAACTGTTTATTAGAGAGCGACAAATAATTTGTTGGAGGAACTCAGTAAGTTGAGCATCATCTGTGGTATTGGCCATGCTTTGGATCAAAACACTGCATCAGGATTTCGGTCTGGTTCGTTTTGACTGAGCAAATGAGGCTTGACTCATTGAGTTCTTTCAGGAAATGTTTTTGTGCCAGGTTTCAGCATCTGCAGTCTCTCTTATCTAGTGAGGAAGCACAAGTCAGGGCTCGGCTGAAAGCAGCGTAACTTACTATTTTGACAAAATTCTGGACATAAAATGTTGCTAGCAAATTTGACCCAAGTTATCCTGGCAAAGAAGGCTTCCTTCTTAAACCACAGTAGCTGTAGAGGTGTCCTGGGAAAGTAATATGGTGTTGGAAAAAATACTGGTATCTCATATGGAGAGCTTTTTTTCATCTAATATACTTGCAACTTGGATCCTTGGAAGTTAAGGTTGCAGGATTGGAAGATGTTGTCATACCTCATGTAAAGAAACCACACTGAAACTGCAGTGTGCTGGCAATTGAAGATATGGTAAGGATGGAGATTAAGGGGAAATTTGTCCAGTGTAGTATCAGACTCTTGGATGTTGCATTGATTCTGATAACAATGATTATAACAATCATGGCACTGATCCAAATCTTTCTGCCTCTGGGGAAGAACTATTTCTTTGTCTGAGAAGTTGCAAATAGGGTTACAGTGATCAAACCTATTTTTGAGCTTAATCTTGAGACAAGTTGAGTACTGAAGCAGCCAAAGAGCATTGGCTCTTCATGTGTGGTGGGCCTCAGGTTGCAATATGGAACTCTTGTAGTGACATCCAGGGATGAGGTGATTGGTTAACAGCAACCTAAGCCATATTACTTCTGTGCTTGATGTGACCCCAGCTAGTAAATAAATTTCCCCATTTCTCACAGAACAAGAACGCAATGAAATAGCATGACTGGATCAGCTGGTTCCTTAAGCTTGAACTGACATTCAATATGATAATGGAGATTTATGTCAGGTCAGGCTTTGTCCTGGTTCCCCATAGCCGTGTGTGTGTGTGTGTATATGATTTTATGTTGCAATAATGTCACTCTTCATTCTTCTAAATTGTAAAGGGTATAAACTCTTCTTCAGGACTGGAAAGAAAGGGGTGAAGGTGCCAGAAATCCAATATACAATGTCTCGTCTGGGTAAAGTGATCAAAACTGTTGTGCAGAGGCCTTGTCTATGCCTCATGCATTTGAAACAAAACTTGCCTTTTTTTAACTCCATCCACTCTGCAATAAAGGTCAATATGCTATTTGCCCTCTTAATTACTTGCCGCCTTGTTTAGCTTGTGAGAACAATCCCCTCAACCCAGGAAATTCCTTGGTGAATTGCTGATTGCCACCAATATGCAAAGTAACACACACAAAATGCTGGTGGAACTCAGCAGGTCAGGCAACATCTACAGAAATGAATAAACAAGTCAACGTTTCAAGCCAAGTCCTTTCTCAGGACTGGAAAGGAAGGGGGAAGATGCCAGAAATCCAATATACAATGTCTGTTTTGGGTAAAGTGACCAAAACTGTTGTGCAGAGGCCTTGTCTATGTCTCATGCATTTGAAACAAAGCTTGTGTATTTTTAAACTCTATCCACTCTGCAATAAAAGTCAATATGCCATTTGCCCTCTTAATTACTCGCAGCACTTGTCTGCTACTGTTCTGAGATTCATGCATACGATTACTTTGATCTCTCTGTATTTGGCTTGTCTGTCGCCTTTTCTGTTTAAACACTAATAAATTCATAGGAGCAGAAGCGATCATTGAATCTGCTACCCTGTCCATCATGGATGATTATATTTTTTTCCCCTTTAGCCCCATTCTCCTGCTTTACCATATCTTTTGATGCCCTTACTGATCGCAATACTATACCCAATGATTCCACAGTTATCTTTGGCAATGAATTCCACAGATTTACCACCACCTGGGTAAATAAATCTAATGGTATTTTTTTTATTCTGAGCGATGGCCTCTGGTCCTAGATTCTCCCATTAATGGAAACATTATTTTCATGTGATAGGGTGGTGAAGAAGGCTTTTGGTATGTTGGCCTTTATAAATCAGAGCATTGAGTATAGGAGTTGGGATGTAATGTTAAAATTGTACAAGGCATTGGTGAGGCCAAATTTGGAGTATTGTGTACAGTTCTGGTCACTGAATTACAGGAAAGATGTCAACAAAATAGAGAGAGTACAGAGGAGATTTACTAGAATGTTACCTGGGTTTTAGCACCTAAGTTACAGGGAAAGGCTGAACAAGTTAGGTCTTTATTCTTTAGAGCGTAGAAGGTTGGGGGAGACTTGATAAAGGTATTTAAAATTATGACGGGGATAGATAGAGTTGACATGGATAAGCTTTTTCCATTGAGAGTAGGGGAGATTAAAACAAGAGGACATGAGAGTTAGGGGGCAAAACTTTAGGGGTAGCATGAGGGGGAATTTCTTTACTCAGAGAGTGGTAGCTGTGTGGAAAGAGCTTCCAGCAGAAGTGGTAGAGGCAGGTTCAATATTGTCATTTAAAGTAAAATTGGATAGGCATATGGACAAGAAAGGAATGGAGGGTTATGGGCTGAGTGCAGGTTGGTGGGACTAGGTGAGAGTAAGCGTTCGGCACGGACTAGAAGGGCTGAGATGGCCTGTTTCCGTGCTGTAGTTGTTATATGGTTATATGCCCGCTCTATCCAGCCTTTCGGTGTTCAATAGGTTGGAATGAGATGCTCCATTGTTTTCATATGCTCTTGTGAGTACAGGCCCAGAGCCATCAAATGTTCATCCCCTTGATATTTTCTTGTAAACCTTCTCTGAATCTTCTCTAGTGCAGACATTTCATTCGTACAGGCCCCGAAACTGCTCACAGTAATGCATATGTAGTTTGACCAATGTCTTAAAGTCTCAGCATTACATCTTTGCTTTTACATTGAAGTCCTCTCGAAATGAATGCTAACATTGTATTTATCTGGCTCAATCTGCAAGGGGGCAGCCAAGCAACCTTTACTTCCACTTGGTCACAAAGCCATCAATTCCATGAGTAATGTAAAAAGTAGCCATCCCAACACCATCATCTGTGGAACTCCATTAGTCAATGGCACCCAACCAGCAACCCCATTATTTCCACTTTGCCTCCTGGCAGTCAGCCAATTTCCTGTCCATGCTGGTATCATTTCTGTAATGTCGTGGGCTCCTTGTTTAGCAGCCTCATGTACAGCACGTTGTGAAAGGCCTTCTGAAAATCCAAGGAAGCAGCATACTCTTGACTGTCTATCCTGCTTGTTATTCCTCAGAATTCGAGCAGGTTTTTTCAGTCGAGCCATTCCCTTTAAGAAACCATGCTGACTTTGGCCTATTTTATCATGTGCTTCCAAGTACACTGAAGCATCATCCTTAATGGAGTCTTAAATTTTACCAACCATTGAAGTCAAAGTTGCTTTGTGGATCCAGAACTGGTTTGCCCACAGAAGGCAAAAAGTGGTTGTAGATGGGCCATATTCTGCATGGAGGTCGGTGACCAGTGATGTGCCTCAGGGAACTGTTCTGGCACCCCTACTCTGTGATTTTTATAAATGACTTGGATGAGGAAGTGGAGGGATGGGTTAATAAGTTTGCTGATGACACAAAGGTTGGGGGTGTTGTGGATAGTGTGGAGGGTTGTCAGAGGTTACAGCGGGACATTGATACGATGCAGAACTGGTCTAAGAAGTGCAGATGGAGTTCAACCCAGATAAGTGTGACGTGGTTCATTTTGGTAGGTCAAATATGATGGCAGAATATAGTATTAATGGTAAGACTCTTGGCAGTGTGGAGGATTTGAGGGACCTTGGGGTTTGAGTCCATAGGACGCTCAAAGTAGCTGCACAGGTTGACTCTGTGGTTAAGAAGGCATACGGTGTATTGGCCTTCATCAATTGTGGAATTGAATTCAGGAGCCGAGAGGTAATGTTGCAGCTATATAGGGCACTATCAGACCTCAGTTGGAGTACTGTGCTCAGTTCTGGTCGCCTCACTACAGGAAGGATGTGGAAGCCATAGAAAGGGTGCAGAGGAGATTTCCAGGGATGTTGCCTGGATTGAGGAGCATGCCTTATGAAAACTGGATGAGTGAACTTGACCTTTTCTTCTTGGAGCGACGGAGAATGAGAGGTGCCAGGTTCACTCAATCTATTCTCATAAGGTATGCTCTCCAATCCAAGCACCAGCCTTGTAAATCTCCTCTGCTCTCTTTCTTTAGTATCCACATCCTTGTAGTGAGGTGACCAGAACTTAACATGGTACTTTAAGTGGGGTCTGAGTAACTGTAACATTTGCTCTTTCCAATTGAGATACATTTCTGCTGAGTGTTATTAATTAGCTATTTAAACACCTACAAGAGGTTATTCACTAACCTGTCTCGGCTTATTAACCCAGCCCCAAAAACATGATCTTTATAGCATTGTTTGTGAGTTGTCAGGTTTTTGATATAGGATGTTCACCCTCAAACTGTATCTAAAGTTCTACCATAGCTTTATTTCATCTTGTGTTTAAGACACAAGATTTTTAAAAATTAATTCTTCTCCATTAGATATGACAAAATCTAAAATGACCTCTTCCCAAATCCTGTAGCATACTGCTTTAAGAAGCCATTCTTAACACATTCTGAAAGTTCTTAAGAACAACAAACCCTTGCCAGTTTGGTTTATCCAATCAATATGCATTTTGAATTCTCCCATCATTATTGCAGTTCCCCTCATGCATGGCTTTGGTATTCTTCCAATATACTGACCTTTTGATTACCTTCGCCTCTCTTCTTTCACTTGCTGTTCAGCTTTTTCATCCAAACCAATTTCACTGCATCTACATCAGAACTCAACACCCCTCTTGATGTCTGCTATTATGAAAATGTTACCCCGTCTTCCTTTCAATTTTGGCTTATTGTGTTGAAAAATTTACAATTTGATATATTGAATACCTGGTGCTGAACACCCCGAAAACAATAGCTGTTCGATCAGACTTGCATGACTATTTCTGCTGTTAACTCATCTGTCTTGTTGAAAATGCTTTGTATATTCAAATGAAGAGATCAGAGCTTTAGACAAGATTTAACTTCTGTTATATAACTTCGTCTATATTTTTTGTTCTTTTCAGTTAAGCTTGTTCAGCGTCCTGTCACTGGAGCGATCTCCCATTCTGATTAGTTTAAAGCTCTGTCTACCAGGTGTTTACCTTTAAACCAGCTACTTTAAAAAAAACACAATTTTTTTTTCTTTTCACTGCGTAGCTGTAAATTCATTTTGATAGCAGTTTTCTAGCTGTCAGCTTGGCCAAAAAGGGTGGCTATCTGATGAACCCAGTGGCCATCACCTCTGCATGTGTTGGATTGAGGTTGAAAATGTAAAGGAAAAGCTCATTTAAAATGTCCCAGCTCTATAAATAGAAGTACAATTTCTAGGGTCCACAGTATATGTACTTAAGTAGTTAAAGACAAAAATGTGCAAAATCTATAGTGTGTCAAGCTATTCCGTTGAATTCAGTTAAATGTGGAAGTGTAGCGGTGTGCTACACGCAGCGCTAAAATTACGACACGGAGTCGGTAACTGCAGTCGAAGGAAAAAACTTTATTCGAAAACTTCAGCCTCACTTTTAAGCCTCTGTCAACCTGCCCCCCATGACGCAGAGGCTCCGGTGTCCCGACCTTCTATCCCACACATACAGGAGGCTATCCCGATGGCCAGCCGCCGTAGCCATCAGCAGCGGCTGGCCCTGGCATTTCCCGGGAACTTGCAGGGCGGGCAACAACGGCGGGCTTCTGCACCCCACCGCTGGTGGTAGAAGCACCAGTGTTCATTGGGCCGGGGGTTGGCGGGCTCTGCGGCCGGGCCTGGACTGGTTTGCTGCCGGGAGCGTGGCTGGGAGATCTGTGCGATGGACGCCCCGCTCACCTTTTTGCCGTTCCACAGCAAGTCCGCCCGGGCTGCCACCTTCCGGGGGTCACTGAAATCCGCGTCGGACAGCAGCAGGCGTATGTCCTCGGGCAGCTGCTCCAGGAATGCCTGCTCAAACATGAGGCATGTGTGTCCGTCGGCCAGAGACAACATCTCATTCATTAAAGCCGATGGAGGTCTGTCGCCCAAGCCGTCCAGGTGCAGTAAACGGGCAGCCCGCTCGCGCCATGAGAGTTCGAAAGTCCTGAGGAGCAGAGCTTTGAATTCCGTGTACTTGCCGTCTGCCGGGGGCGACTGTACGAACTCCGCGACCTGGGCCGCTGTGTCCTGGTCGAGGGAGCTCACCACGTAGTAGTAGCGGGTGTCTTCTGAGGTGATCTGGCGAACGTGGAATTGGGCTTCGGCTTGCTGGAACCATAGGTCCGGGCGCTGTGTCCAGAAACCCGGCAGTTTCAACGAAACCGCAGGAACAGAGGCGGCGTCGGTCATTTCTGGTCCAAAAATCGTTTGGACCGTCGGGGTCACCAATTGTAGCGGTGTGCTACACGCAGCGCTAAAATTACGACACGGAGTCGGTAACTGCAGTCGAAGGAAAAAACTTTATTCGAAAACTTCAGCCTCACTTTTAAGCCTCTGTCAACCGGCCCGCACCCAGAAGCGGCTGGCCATCGGGATAGCCTCCTGTATGTGTGGGATAGAAGGTCGGGACGCCGGTTTTTGGTCGATACTGGGGCTGAGATCAGCGTTTTACCTCCGACGGGTTACAACACCCGCAGCAGGGCACCGGGTCCCCCCCTGAGGGCCGTGAACGGCAGCACCGTTCGGACCTATGGCACCCGTCAGGTGCAGCTACAGTTCGGCTCCAGCCAGTTCACGCGGGACTTTACACTGGCCGCCGTAGCCCAACCGCTTCTGGGTGCGGATTTTTTGCGGGCTCACAGCCTACTGGTCGACCTGCCCGGGAAGAGACTGGTACACGCCGAGACCTTTCAGACGTTCTCCCTGGGTGCAGCCCAGTTGCCAGCCCCTCACCTCGGCTCCATCACGCTGTCCGACAACGACTTCACCAGGGTCCTGGCGGAGTTCCCATCGGTTCTGGCACCGCAGTTCACAGCGGCCATGCCCAGGCACGGCGTACAGCACCACATCCTGACCCAGGGACCACCCCTCCACGCCCGCGCTCGGCGGCTTCCCCCGGACAAGCTCCGACTGGCGAAGGAGGAGTTCCAGAGGATGGCGGAATTGGGGATCATCCGGCGGTCCGACAGCCCATGGGCCTCCCCCCTGCACATGGTGCCCAAAGCGACGGGGGGCTGGAGACCGTGCGGCGACTACCGCAGGCTGAACGAGGCTACCACACCGGACCGCTACCCTGTGCCGCACATTCAGGACTTTGCAGCAAACCTGCACAGCGCACGGATCTTCTCCAAGGTAGATCTCGTCCGGGGATACCATCAAATCCCGATGCATCCTGACGACGTCCCCAAAACGGCTCTCATCACCCCTTTCGGCCTTTTCGAGTTCCTCCGCATGCCGTTCGGCCTGAAGAATGCCGCACAGACGTTCCAGCGGTTAATGGACGCGGTGGGACGGGACCTGGACTTCGCGTTCATCTATTTGGATGACATCCTCATAGCCAGCGGCAGTCGTCAGGAGCATCTGTCCCACCTCCGTCAACTCTGCGCCCGACTGAGTGAGTACGGTCTTACAATCAACCCCGCCAAATGCCAGTTCGGACTCGATACCATTGACTTCCTGGGCCACAGGATTACTAAAGACGGGGCAACCACTCTGCCCGCTAAGGTAGATGCGGTCCGCCACTTCCCCCGACCCACCACGATCAAAGGCCTTCAGGAATTTCTACCGCCGCTTCCTCCCTTCAGCTGCCCGGATCATGTGCCCCCTGTTCGCCTTGATGTCGGGTCCGAGCAAGGACATTACCTGGGACGAGGAGTCCGCTGCCGCTTTCGTTCAAACGAAGGAAGCTTTGGCGGACGCCGCAATGCTAGTACATCCCAGAATGGACACCCCTACCACCCTCACAGTGGACGCATCAAACATGGCAGTCGGTGGGGTGCTGGAGCAGCTCATCGCAGGTGGCTGGCAACCCCTGGCGTTTTTCAGCAAACACCTGCGGCCACCCGAGCTTAAGTACAGTGCTTTCGACCGGGAACTGTTGGCACTCTACCTGGCAATCCGGCATTTCAGGTACTTCCTAGAAGGTCGGCCCTTCACCGCGTTCACGGACCACAAACCGCTTACCTTTGCGTTTACGAAAGCCACCGACCCCTGGTCGTCCCGCCAGCAACGCCACCTGTCCTACATCTCTGAATGCACGACGGATGATCGGCACGTCTCGGGTAAGGACAATGTCGTGGCGGATGTGCTCTCTCGCCCTACCGTTCATGCCCTTTCCCAAGGGTTAGACTTTGAGGCGCTGGCAGAGGCGCAGCAGGCGGATGAGGAGATACCGAGTTACAGAACCGCAGTCTCCGGTTTGCAGCTCCAGGACCTCCCCGTGGGCCCAGGTGAGAGGACCCTACTCTGTGACGTCACCACCGGCCAGCCCCGTCCAGTCGTCCCGACAGCATGGCGGCGCCGCGTTTTCGACTCCATTCATAATTTGGCGCATCCCTCCATCCGGACAACTGTCCGGATGGTTTCCAGCAGGTTCGTTTGGCACGGACTCCGCAAACAGGTCAGTGAATGGGCCAGCGGCTGGCCCTGGCGTTTCCCGGGAACTTGCAGGGCGGGCAACAACGGCGGGCTTCTGCACCCCACCGCTGGTGGTAGAAGCACCAGTGTTCATTGGGCCGGGGGTTGGCGGGCTCTGCGGCCGGGCCTGGACTGGTTTGCTGCCGGGAGCGTGGCTGGGAGATCTGTGCGATGGACGCCCCGCTCACCTTTTTGGCGTTCCACAGCAAGTCCGCCCGGGCTGCCACCTTCCGGGGGTCACTGAAATCCGCGTCGGACAGCAGCAGGCGTATGTCCTCGGGCAGCTGCTCCAGGAATGCCTGCTCAAACATGAGGCATGTGTGTCCGTCGGCCAGAGACAACATCTCATTCATTAAAGCCGATGGAGGTCTGTCGCCCAAGCCGTCCAGGTGCAGTAAACGGGCAGCCCGCTCACGCTGTGAGAGTCCGAAAGTCCTGAGGAGCAGAGCTTTGAATTCCGTGTACTTGCCGTCTGCCGGGGGCGACTGCACGGACTCCGCGACCTGGGCCGCTGTGTCCTGGTCGAGGGAGCTCACCACGTAGTAGTAGCGGGTGTCTTCTGAGGTGATCTGGCGAACGTGGAATTGGGCTTCGGCTTGCTGGAACCATAGGTCCGGGCGCTGTGTCCAGAAACCCGGCAGTTTCAACGAAACCGCAGGAACAGAGGCGGCGTCGGTCATTTCTGGTCCAAAAATCGTTTGGACCGTCGGGGTCACCAATTGTAGCGGTGTGCTACACGCAGCGCTAAAATTACGACACGGAGTCGGTAACTGCAGTCGAAGGAAAAAACTTTATTCGAAAACTTCAGCCTCACTTTTAAGCCTCTGTCAACCGGCCCCCCCATGGCGCAGAGGCTCCAAAGCTCTGTGCTCGCAAACCCCCGTAGGCTATCTAATTTTGAGTCGGTTCGGATACGCCAGGAAATGGGTCGCCACAGAAGCACAATAGGAATGGCTGCCTAGTTTCAGCTGGCCACTTTTGATTCAGCCTTAAGTTTCCTGTGCATTTCATTAAACTGCCTGATTAGCTGAATACAGTTGAGAATTCTTCTTTTATAGCCCTGGTGAGACTTGGAGACTGGACTGAACATTTTTTTATGCTTCTGTTCTGAATCAAGGTGAGGGCAGAGGATTCAGAATAGAATGTTGCCAGGATTTGGCCCATGGATCCTGTAGGAAGACTTGGATGTAGTGTGAAAATTTTAAACTGTTTATGCTTTGGTGTGTTTGCCAGAAGTTGTGGTAGTGTTCCATTTAAATTTTCTGATGCAAAGTATTAATTCATTATACTGTTGTCGCTGTGTATTTTTAAAAAAATCTTGTTTTTTCTGGTATTTCTCTGATCATCCATACTTGTTCTTCATGGTTTTGCAATATATGCATGTGTTTGAGGGTCCGCACAACATTGTGGGCCGAAGGGCCTGTAATGTGCTGTACTATTCTATGTCCTATGATATTTCTTGTTTTTTTTTTACTGACCATGGTGATGAGGGTGCAAATCCACTTCTGGCTTTCCAAGGTAAAGTTTTTACTAAGGGTCTAAGCTACCCAAAGTGTGCTTGACAGGACCCCATGTATATGCATGTATATAATTGCTCATACTGGATATTGTGTATGTGGAATTTGTACGTTCTCTCTTTGGCTCAGACCACATGTTATGAGTAACTAATGCAGAAAATCAGGTAATTGCAAAGGGTTCACAAACTTTTTCTTGAAACTATTTCTTTTGTAACTCCCAACAACTTGCCTGTTTAAATGTAAAGGAGAGAAGAAAAGTTCTGGTTGAATTTAACAATTTGAGAAGCATAGATGTGGGTTTTGTTCCTATCAGCACCTTGTGGCGCATCGGGCAGCAACCTTGACGTTCGTTTAGCGTTTGTTTTTTAGGAGGCAGAGTTACTAGCTCAATGATCAACCCAGCATGGATGGAAAGTGTGCAAGGAGCCGGCTGGATTTGAACCCGGGATCACTCTCCTCGAAGTCTAGTGCGTTTGGCACTACGCCACTGGCTAGCAGATAAAAACAGCAGACGCCAACTATCTTTTCCCCAGAGTAGAAATGTCAAGTATTAGAGGGCACAGCTTTAAGGTGTGAAGGGGTTAAGTTTAAAAATTGTGTTATTTATCTCATGTACATCAACATATAGTGAAACGTGTCATTTGTGTCAACAACCAACGCAGTTCGAGGATGCTGCTGATGGCAACATGCAAGTGTTTCCATGCTTCTGGCACCAATTTAGCATGCCCATGATTTACTAACTCTAACCTGTACATTTTTGAAATGTGGGAGGAAACCAGAGTACCCAGAGGAAATGCTCTGGTTGCTGACCCATGCAGTCATGAGGAAAACAAGTAAATGCCTTACAGTGGTGTGAATTAAACCCTAAACAAGAGAAAATCTGCAGATGCTGGAAATTTGAGCAACACGTGAAATGCTGGAGGAACTCAGCAGGCCAGGCAGCATCTATGGAAAAAAGCACAGTCGGTGTTTTGGGCCGAAATGACTAAATCAGTTAAGTTGCTTGAATTACTTTGAAATTAATAATGGGAGGTTCTAAACCCAAAGAATTGCAGAATATTTTACTAAAAATGCATATTGATAGTGCATTCTAATGGAATAAAAGAACTGTGGAAGAGTGGAGGGACCAGGAATCCCGAAGTAGAAAAATATATACTGGACAGTTTTTCTAAGGATTAGTTAGAACTGTCATTGTTGCCTTGCCTTGGATTCCTTTTCATGGATTCATGCTGTGATATCTCTGAAAGTACCTTTTCAAATGAACACAAAGTTTCTTCCCTATCCTCTTGGGCATTACTCACTTGGAGATTTTTTTGTATCTGGAAGGAGCTATGCAAGCGAATGTTGTAGAATCCACATATTGATGTTTAGAAAGGAAGGTGAACATGTGCAATGCACCTTTGAAATCCTGAAGTCATCTACATTTAGCTGTGGCCTCTTCAAGATTCAAGATTGCTTATTGTGATCCTTCAGTCCATGAGTGTAAAGGAGAACAAAATGATAACCCCGGACTTATTTATTGAGATAGTGTGGAATAGGCCTCTTCAGCCCTTTGAGCTGCGCTGCCCAGCAACCCCTGATTTAGCCCTGGTTTTATTACAGGACAATTTACAATGACCACTTAACCTATTAGCTGGTATGTCTTTGGACTGTGGGAGGAAAGCGGAGCACCTGGACATGGGGTGGATGGACAGACCCAATGGAGTTCATTGGAATTGCACTCCAAACTACCACGCCCCGAGCTGGAGTAGAGTCACGCTAACTGTTAGGCTACTGTGGCGCCGTCTTGTAGACCATTGGAACAGAAGGAATATAATATCAAGTAGCAGTGACCATTAACCTGTTTGCTTTCCTGATTGGGGTGGAAGGATGAACGTTGGAGATCATTGATTTAGCAGATTTGGATATACATTAATGTTTCATCATCTTCACCATAAGTGCAGCAGGCCAATATTGTATGAAAGAGTCAGACTTCCTATTTCCCCTAATGGAGTTTAAATTCATGAGTAAATGTATGGATTCTTGTTTTGAGCTGTCTTAGCTTCTGATCAAGTCATACAATGTGTATTTATTACCAGTGCAATACCCGCTTGCTCATAATAATCTGCAATTGATATCACATCACTGGAAATTCCAGTTATTGTTTCAGTGAGCTCTGTGAGATTGTTGGTAGGCTATAATTGCACAGAAATTACCTATTCTCTGGTACCTAATCAAGTGGCTTTTTTCCTCTTGTTAGCATAGGCAGATCAATTCAGGGAATTTGAATTGACTGACATTGCAGCTGACTCTGTCTTGTTCACATCAGTATTCATAGGCATCCACTGTTAGAAATGATCAGCAACAGCTTTAGTTATTTTCCTTAAATCTGAAGCCTTGCTTTCATCCTGCTTCTGAACTGGCGGGTCTTACAGATACAGTTGATGTGGTCTTTAGTTTTACTCAGGCTTTACAGTTGTGTCAGCTTGAGTCTGAGTGTTTGTGTGAATGTTGATGATGGCTGTGTGAAGATGTGTCTCTAACAAAGCATGTGTAAGGCGTTCCTTCCCTTTGCTAGCCTGCAGGTCACCCTTGGGCAAGGTGTAGCATCTGCTTAGTCTCCCTGATCAGGGTCATTTGAAGCCATGAGAGCAGGTGGTGGATGATCATATCACGTCCTGGTTATGCAACTGCTGACACCAGACGGACAATCTCTGAAGAGTATTGATGGCTGGGGTCACCTCTACCAAAAGAAGGCAATGGCAAATCCCTCCTGTCGAAACATTCGACAAGAACAATCATGGTCATGGAAAGACCATGATTGTGTTTGTCATAGGACATGGCACATAATGAACAAATGTTATGTCTTTAAAATTGAGTACTGATACTTTCCTTTAAACATTATCTCCCTCTGTGATTATTTGTGAGAACATTGACAAGGCAACTTACTCCTTGTTTCTTTTCAGTCTCCCTGCCTTGCCAAAGAATACTCCAATTGTTTCTATTTCTTCAAACTTTTGAACTGGTGGATGAAGTGTACAGATGTTACCTGCTGATTTTCTTTACTTTTCAGCAATGTGGCAGGTATTGCTGGTTTCTCCTGTGTTTGATGCATTAGTAGTGGGACAGACTTGCATTATATGCAAAGAACCCTCTTAAAAATATTAGTTCCAGCTCTTTTTAATCACACTGCAAGTTGCTGCACAACTGCGCCCCAATGAAAAAGTAATCTGAGCTTGAGAGCTCAGCTGCTCCAAGGGTGAGTACTGCCTTTGCAGTATGTGTGTATACAAAGCTAAGCAAGGAGTTAAACACCCTCAAATATCACCTGAGCAGCAAGCTTTCTTCAGGGTTCTTTAAATGAGGAAAAACTTGTGAAACTGAGAAAAGTTAAGTAAAATATATATTAGGTTCAATACAAAATTGTTGCACACCTATATACTATTGATTAATACGATTGTTGGTTGAACAAGGCAAAACACACAGGCCAGGTAGACCAGAGTGAACTCATGGTGCAACTGCAGCTTAAGCGATAAACATAAAACTTCTTTCAAAGTACGTGAACTAAATGTTTACCAATATTAAGAAAGCTTAAGACTCATTGCTGTTTCAAGGGCAAATAAAGAGTGGATGGAGATGGTTGTCTTTCTACTGTGCGTGCTAAAGGTCGAAATCCAAAGTAATCTGCGCAGGAAATTATGTTTTTAAAAAAAAGCGCTTACAGGTAGGAAGTGACATTCGTGCAAAACGAACAGCATTTCTAGAAGCCAGAACTCTCCCCTCCTGATATCTATAAGATGTCAAACTTAACTACTGAAACTGTCAAATTGTTGTTTTATCACGTCTTTGACAAAAGATAAGTCTCAGAGACTAGTCTTACACTGTCTTGTTGTACAGTCTTTAACTGTTCTCACTTTAAAATTGTCATTCTTGATGACATACTTGTGGTTATGCTTAATAAGCAGACTGGTGATGTGTTGCTCACCCTAAATGATGATTGGGTGAGGTACCTATTAAGAAGGCACAATTCACTTCATATGTCCTCGAAATCACTGTAGCCCCTCAAAGTTAAAAAAGAGATAGAGTTCACACAGGTAACTGGATTGGAAAAGGTTCTTGCTTTGTGATGCACCGCACTTCCTCTGCATACACCTGTCTTTGAACAAGAAGGATTTTACCTTTGCCCAATTTTAATGCTCTGTGCTGAGAGGTTGTTCAGAGATGTGCCAAAAACTACTTACAAATTTGTTAACCTACAATCTTCTCTTCAAGATAGATACTATTCTCACAGGGTCTGAAATGATTTGGGTGCCCATTCTCCAGCAACTTGGTTTGAAATACACTGACAGTGGGTGACAAGCAGACTTCACCCACTATGACCCAACCTAGGTCTAGTCATTAGGCTTAAAGTGCATTGTGCTGTTTGCATACCTTATGTGCACGGATGATGTCTCTGCCAAACAACAGTAGAATCTCAACAGAAAGGTCAGGTGGGAGAATCTTGTTAGCTCTGTCCTTAAGATGTGAATGACCACGTGCAGTTTCAGGAGTTCAGGTTTCATCCCTGTTGGGAATATGATTGCAAACAATGAGGGTTGGCGAGGGCAAGCCGACTTCCCCTCTTTTTGGTTCCACGACAAATCCATTGGCTCTTACAGCAGCTACTGATGTTCCAGAGCATATTTTTATAGTGTGTGAGGAAGTAACTACATCTGATGAATGCTCTGCTGCAGGTGTGCTAGAACCGGTAGTAGCCCAAGGTGATGGCCCTGAATTTACAGCTGTATCTTGGTCTAATTTTTCTGAAATGTCTGTAGGTTCTTGGTTCAGTTTCCTGGAGGTTACTAGTGCTTGCTACACCCTGTGTCCATCTATGTTCTGCAATAAATTGTTACTGTTTCTCCTGTTTCTGCTACTCTCTCCAGATTCACCACCACTCTATAGATGATTATCTTGTTCTCCTTCAGACTGACTCTGCCTCAGGGCTTTTCTGGCCAGTCAGCATTTCCAACTATTGTCTAGTGGTTATTTATCATCACAGCCTGATGCAGTGAGTGAGGGCTGTACAGTTGTTTTGCAGTAGCTTCTGTTATGAGGTGAGCCACTGATGCATTAGTCGGCCCTTGCCTGCCCTTATTGAGTGGTGTACGCCCACGTGTTTCCAATTTGGTTGGCTTTGGACACTTCTCAATTTGTTCCTTAAATGAGGGTTTATCTTTCTTTGTGTTTGAATCTGAAGCAGAGAATGCAGTTCAGGAGGAGGACAATGTAAAAATTTGGTATGAAGCAGGGTATCTTTGTATACTGCTTTGATTCTATCTTTGTGTGAACAACAATGTTGTATTAGAGGACTTGCACTGGTGGTCGGTTCTTCCTTCCCTAACCTTCCCAGAGAAACGACCACCACTGCCTTGTCAGCTGCTGCTCATACACCTTTGTCTTTGCTAAGGCAGCTTCAGCTTCACGCTACTCCTTGAGTGCGCTTAATAAAGGCTCTGGTTGAGCGTTCTCCATGTCTATATGAGCTTTCTCCATTGGCATTGAAGCTGCATGCTTGGCATGCACTCCTCTCATTCTTGCTGATTCAGCTCATGCAACAGCTATGCTACTTGTGGTTTTGCTTGAGTGTCACAAAGACGTGATCACTGTGCCACATTATGATCTGACTTCCTGGGTATGGCAATTGACATTGCTCGGAATGGAAGCTGACATTGCAGTTCAAGGTGTTCAAACACATGTCTAGTCAGCGAGTGATGCCTTTGAAGATGAGTTATCTTATCGCTGTACTGTCCTTGCAGTGCAAGTGTACAAAGCTAGGCAAGGAATTACACATTCTTAAATCACCTGAGCCGCAAGCTTTCTTTAGGGTTTTTAATGAGGCAAAGCTTATGAAACTACAGAAAGTTAAGCAAAATAAGCATTAGTCAATACAGAATTGTCATGCAGCTGAATATACTATTGGTATTTCTCATGATCGATGTACGTAATACACACATGCAATATTCTTTTACTATGCAGTGTAGTGAAGGCTCGTGGCATTATGGCAGCTAGTTAGCGATAAACATAATACTTCCTTCAAAGTATAGCTACTAAATGTGAGGCCTGACTACTGTCTTAAACCTCAGTATTATCTCCTTGCTTTTATATCCTATTCCTCTTGAAATAAATGCCAGCATTCCATTTGCCTTCTTTAACTTCTCTTGTCAGCCATGGTTGCCTATCTCTGCCATATGAGAACAACTTCTTTGGGACATAGCTATCCTGCGTTGTATCCATGGAAGAGCAATGCTGTCAATACCGTAATGATCCATTGGTGCTCTTTTTTTCTGGAAATATATTTGTAGTACTTAGTTAATATTTGGAACAATTGGGAAATACGTTTTTCTTTCAACAGCTTGTGATGCTGCCTCTGAGATCCTGGCAGAGACTTCTAACAAAATAGTAGTTTGAAAGGATCTTTGGTTTTATGTATAAGAACTGTTGTTGCCATTGGGTTGTTAATGAACACCTCCTGATCACTGACCTTTTAAGGCCACATAACCTTTTAAGAATCTGATCTGCTGTAACAAGCCTATCTTGTGAGTGTTAAAATGCTTTTTAGAGAACTGAGGAATTCATTTCCTTGTGCTGTGCAAGTTGGACTCTAGTTTTCGTGGTGAAGTAAAAGTTAGTGACAACAAGCATGAGAATTTGAGCTTTATTTGAACTTAAGCAGTCTGGGGACTTCACAGTTGCAGTCAGGTTGGAAGGAGTTAAAGAAATGGCTGTAGGAGGTACATCCTTTTCATTTTTTTCAAAGATGAGTGTTAAAGAATGAACCTGACCTGTTGTGTTCTTTCCAAAGAGTAAATGCTGAAGTGAATGGGATTAATTTATATTAATAATTAATATTAGCACATAGAGAATTGGTGAAGGCACAGAGCTGGGATAAAAAGTGCAGTAATAAAATGTTCCATTTTAGTGTGGCTGAATCATAATATGGAGCACTGGGATCTAGACTGTGTATGGTTTTTATTAATGATGTTAGTGCAAAGAGAGCATAATTTGTCTAACTTTGATAAAATTGAGGGGAGGGCAAAGGGCCTGCAGAGAAGGAAGTGGATTATGAGAAGGCACTACTGTGGTAAAGGGATTAGAATGTGGGATGATGTGAGGTTTTTCATTTTACCTAAAAGGATAGTAAAACATCTGCAAAAGATAAAAGTGGAAAAGAAGAAAGCACATCGGCATGAGGGTCTTTGACCTGAAATTTAAACTTTGTTTCCTCAGATGTGGCTTGATGTATTTTCAGAATTTGTTGACTTTATATTGCCAACATTGCATTCTTGATCTTCATGTACAAAAAGATCCAGATCTGGTTTAGGAAATGCAGAAACTTAACAGGAAATACAAAAGTAGGTTGGAGTACAGAAATAAGGAAGTCCTGCTGCATATAAGTTTTATCTAGGCAGGCAGACTAGATGGGCTGAGTTTGCTTTCCTTAAAGCAGAGAAGGCCTAGAGAGGATCTGATTGAGATATCCAAAATTGTGGCGTAAGTAGGTTGGACAGTTTAAAATAAAGTTTCCTTTCCAAAAGATTTGTATTTAAAGGAAGGGGTAGGAGGTTTTGAGAGAATTGGAGGAAGAATTTTGTTTTTAGTCCAGTGTGGTTGAAATCTAGAATACATTGCCACAGTAGTTGATAAGTAGTTAGATAAGCATTTGAAATGCAATGGCTGGGAAGTCTCTGGACTGAAAAAGAGAAAGGGGATTAGTCTTTGATAACTGGCATGGATACATTGGCTGAAGGGCCTTGCTCATTGCTGTGTTGACTTTGATTCTGAGGTATATAGTTTTGACATGAGGGTGTCTGTTGGTCAGGGTTGACCATGGATATGGCTATCTATGTGATATGCAAGCCAGAGCTGTTGTGGATTTAATATTTGAGTAATATTGTAAATATATTTCTTAAGTATTCTTTATTGTTTACGTAATGCATTGCAGGTCATGTGTAAAGGTATGTAAATGGCATACACCATCACACCACCATATCAGACGTGTGCGCCTTTTTTAAAGTAACAGTGAGGTTAAACTTGTGTTCCCTATTCCATGTTTTCCTTTCAATTGGTTTTATGTTTTGGAGTTACAACACTAAAAGGTGGCAAAGAGTAAGTTTTAAATGAACCCAAGATGGCCATCTGCCTGTTGAAGTGCAGTGGGAAAAGGACAAGCACCTGTTTCTTGAGGAATGAACAGAGACTATCGATTTAAAAGAAAAGCAGAAATTGCTGGCTACATCGTAAAGATTGTGTTCAACTGCACAAGAGATAATTGGATTTTGTATACTGAACGGATTGAACGGTATATGAAAGTAAATGAATTATCCAGTGAGAGGTGAGTGCCAGTGTTACTGAGTGTTATAGGTGGAAAGGCATACAATTTTCTTAAAGTTTAACTGCTTCAACCAAACCAGCTGAAATGAGCTTTGCTGATATGATAGTAATGTATGAACTTTCAGAACTGATTACAGAATGCTGATTTCATAAGTAGAAAAAAGTGAGGCAAGTGCATTTCAGCATATATGGGTGAATTGCAGTGTCTGAGCATTGTCAGTTTGGTAACGTGCTTACTGATGCACTGACAGATCATTTAGTTTGTGTAATCTTTTAAATATGTATCTTTTTAAACATTTAAATATGGCTCCTAATTGAAGCACAACTTAAATTTAAAAGTGCAGTTGAAATAGTATCAGTGTAATTGAGATGCAATTGAGTTGCAGTCAGGAATGAAATGACAGTGATTGTGAACAAATTTGCAATGTCTAAACAGAAACTGGCCTGGCTAAACAAATTTGTTACTGTTGTGGCGTGGTCTCACATACGCCAGACCAATGAAGATTTAAAGGCAAAACTTACAGAATATGCAGCAAAGGAGGATGTGTGCAAAGAGCATGTCAGGCAGTCAAAAATAAATGGACTGCACAGGAGAGAGATAAAGATTAGAAAGGTGTAGTTGCAGTTTCAAAAAGAGCACTAATCTGCATGATGATGAAAAATCTGATAATGAGAGTGACACAGGACTGGGTAGCCTTGAGACTTAAAATGTGAAAACTACTAGTAGACAAGCAAAAACAAGAGAAGAATCTGCAGATGTTGGAAATCTAAGCAACACAACACACAATGCTAGCAGGAGGAACTCAGCAGACCAGGCAGCAAGAGTGGAAAAGAGTACAGTCGATGTTTTGAGCTGACGTTCTTCATTGGGACAAGCCACCTGGCTTTCATCAGTAGTGAACGGCAAATCAATTTAAATGAAATTGTACACTGGCTCAACTTTTTCAGTCATTCCACAAAATTAATTTGAATGACATTTCAAAGATACTGAACTGAAGCCTGCAGATATCCAACTAAGAACTTGTACCAGAAAAAGGATAACTCCTGTGGGAATGACATTCATAACAGTGAAATTCAACGAGCAAACCACATTGGTAAAATCAGAAGGGCCAGCCTTGTGAGGCTGCGATTGGCTGAGCCAACTACAACTTGATTGGAAATCCATCTACCAGTTGCTATATCTCCTGCAAGAGTCAACTGAAAGCGAATTAAGGAAAGTACTGATTGATGCCACAACTGTCTCTGTACACCATGAATAGTTACCCCAACACAAGGCAAACAGGTATTAGTGTCAACTTCTGTGTCTGGTTGGACCAAGGAAGGACCATGCTGCTGAGAGGAATTGTGAAAGTGACAAATGTAGTGGTCCAACTACAACAGTTTTTGTTGGCAGCATTATCTGAGAAAGCTTTTTCTATGTTAATCAGGCAGTTACTTGTGAGATATAGTTTGGTTTTAAACTGGAAGAGTTCCAGGAGCTTCAGGAAAGTTACAGGAATTTAGTTTTTGTGAGTTGAAACTAAATTGTCTGTGCACTAAGGTTATTGCATTAACTTCAAGTGGGAGACAAAAAGCTGCTTGTGAAAGTAGATGCAGAAACCAAAACCCAGGTGGATCAATGGAAGGTCAAAAAGAAAGGAGACATTGTGGATGAGGACACCAAGAGGGGAGATCAGGTCATAAATGGAGCAATAGAAGGATTAATAAAAGAATATTCCAGTGAACTAAATGCACCTTCCCAAGATCAAGATGCACATCCTAGAAAGAAAAAAAGAAAAAGAGAAGAGGATAAACAAGACCTAATGACTTGAAAATTTAGCAAATTCAAAGATACAAGAAACTAAAAGAAGAAAAGGGAAGGCAAGAGCAAGACAAATTGAAAAGGAGGTTAGCTGTGTGTCTACGTCCACAACCAATGGCCTCACGTTAAGAACTCTGTCTTGTTATTTCATGCTCTCGTTATTTATTGCTATTTATATTTGCATTTACAATTTGTTGTTCATGATCCTGTTTACATTCTATAGATTGGTTGAGTATGCCCACAGGAAAAAGAATCTTAGGGTTGTATGTGGTGATGTGTGTACTCTGATATTTTTTACTTTGAACTTTGTCTTCAGCACTCTGGTTGAACATTTGAGTTGGGCAATCTTTCATTGATTCTGTTATGGTTATTATTCTAAAGATTTATTGAGTATGAGCACAAGAAAATTAATCTCAGAGTTGTAGATGGTGATATTTATGTACTTTAATAGAATTTACTTTGACTTTGAATGTTGTGTCTCTAATAGCATGTGACTGTGAAGCTGCTGAAAGCAAATTTTTTTATTACACATGTGTATGCATGTACTGATGACTTTAGACTCCAGTTGACTTGAAATATACCACCAAGGCTGTCAGCAGAAAATTCTCCGGATTCACTAATAGTACTGTTTGTTCCTTTCCCAGTCCAAGATCCCCATTGATGCTCCAACATCATTCACATATCTAATAACCAGAATCTCAAAGCAAGGGTTCTGAAGAAGGTACCAGGTGGATAAACGGAAAGATTAAGGAGTGCTTCAAAGATTCCTTGAGAGGAAACATTGCAAACATTCTCAACGATACTTGGGAATCCATAGCCCTTGAACCCTCAACATCTGTCGAGCTCTTCTTGCCCCATCTGTGAAAGAATCCGGCATCTTATTGGCTTCATCATTCATTCCAGAATCCAAAAATTAGTGGTGCAAATTTTGACTCTGAGAGTTAGTGAAGGATCCAGAAGTGCCTTGTAGCTAATGATATTCTTTTGGAGTGTTGTAGCTGTTACAATGTGAAAGATGCAGTCGCTGATTCATACTTGGTTTGGTTCACAATCTCCAGTGTGATGTTTGACCAGATGATCTATTTATCAGATTTATTGATTGAACAGTAAATATTGCTGGGTCATCAATTGAGATGAGGTTAACTCCTGCTTCATACTGCAGAATCCTTTTGTATCCAACACAAATGTGTCCATTTTGTTCAGTAGAATTGGAAATGGAAACTTGGATATTGAACGTTTAACACATAATAGTGTTAGCTAGGTCCTGCTTTCTGTGAAATTGCTGTTGTTCTTTTTAAAATAACATTACAGATATGCTGCATAATTAGATTTCTCATCTTAAAGATAACATTAAGTCTGTTTAGAACATAAGAAAGACATTGGAGCAGAATTAGGCCATTCAGCCTATTGAATCTGCTCCGCCATTTCTTCATGGCCGATCTATTTCCCTCTCAACCCCATTCTCCTGCCTTCTCCCATAACCTTTCACGCACTTCCTTATCAAGAATTTATCAGCCCCTGCCTGATAAAGTACACTCAGACTTGACCTCCACAGCCGTCTGTGGCAACAAATTCGAATGATTCACCAACCTCTTCATCTCTGTTCTAAATGGATGTCCCTCTATTCTGAAGTTGTGCTCTCTGGTCCTATACTCCCTCCCTTCCCCCTATAGTAAACATCTGGTTCACATCCACTCTATCTAGAGCTTCCAATCTTCAGTAGGTTTCTGAGATTTCTCCCCCCCCCCCCCCTTTCTAAATTCCAGCAAGTACAGACCAGAACCATATGATAAACCATTCAATCCTGGAATAATTTTCTTGAATCTCCTTTGAACCCTCTCCAATATCATCACATTCTTTCTTAGATAAGGGGGTCCAAAACTGCTCATGATACTCCCAAGTGTAGTCTCACCAGTGCCTTATAACACCTCAGCATTACATCCACACTTTTATATTGTATTCCTTTCTAAATTAATCCTAACATTGTATTTGCCTTCCTTACTGTCGACTCAGAGAATCCTGCACGAGGACTCCCAAGTCCCTTTGCACCTCAGCTTTTTGTTTAGAAAATAGTCTGCACTTCTATTCCTTCTACCAAGGTGCATGATTGTGTAATTCTTGATACTGTGTTCCATCTGCCACTTCTTTGCCCATTCTCCTAATCCAAGTACAGGCAGCCCCCGGGTTACGTACGAGTTCCGTTCCTGAGTCTGTCTAAGTCAGATTTGTACGGAAGTCGGAACAAGTACATCCGGTATTAATTAGCGTCAGTTAGTCAAACGTTTGTCTTAGTATATATTTTACTTTTCTGTGCATATAAAACACTTAAGAAACATATGTAGTCCAATAATTAAACCATTGCGTTGCTTAGTAATAATTATAGCTTTCATCAGGGCAGGGCCTTTCACATGCTCCATTATTCTCACTTTATCCGTTATCCTTTAAAATTGTTCCGATCGTTGACCGACTGTAGCCTAGCGCTTTTCCAATGACCGATGGCGTTTCACCTCTTTCCAAACGCTTTATTATTTCCACCTTCAATCGCAATTGCTTCCCGTCAATGGAACAGAAACACTCTGGGCGTCAGGTCCCGAGCTGCGCCGGTTCCTGAGGTCCGCTGGGTCCTAAGGACTGCTGCACTGAATTCCCCGGGTCCGAAACTCCACCACACTGAGACAGGCTAAATGGGACAAGTGGGGGCTGGGTTTGGGTATTTGATTCTCCACAATATTAAACTGGAGGTGGCAGTGTTTTTTACAAGGTTGAGTTGCGAGCTAGACATCAACTTGGCATGGATGGTATGGGAGTCACTGGATCAACATCAGCCCGGCACGGGAGCGGTCTGGCACTAAATTGAACTCGGGAACCTCCATTCTTGAGCCCGGCGCCACCAGCTGACCGGAACGGGGGTTGGGGGGGAGACGGGGTCGGGGTGAATCTTGCTAAGAAAAATTTAAGCCAAATACAAAGTTAAACACCCAAAACAGTGTCAATGGCAACGACTTAAAATGGCGGACGGCGTTCTCCTTCCTCGGTTCGTAAATACGAGTTGTCCGTAAGTTGGACATTGTAACTCGGGGACTACCTGTACTTCTGCAGCCTGCCTGCTCCCTGAGCAATACCTGCTCCTCCACCTATCTTTCTATTGACCACAAAGCAACAATTCTGTCATCCAAATCATTGACATGCTACTTAAAAAGAAGCATCCTAACACTGACCCCTGCAGAATACCACTAGTCACCAACTGGCAATCAGAAAAGTCTCCCTTTATTCCCATTCTGCTTCCTGCAAATCAGCAGACACTCTGTCCATGCAAGTATTTTTCCTGAAATACCATAGGCTGTAACTTCCTAAGTAGCCTCATGTATGTCTCCTTGTCAAAGGTCTTCTGAAACTTCATGTTTGATTTTATTGGCTGGCTTATCTTTATTTCATCTTTTCACCCCTTACACCTTTTTAGTTGCCGCCATTTGGTTTTTAAAAACTTTCCAATCTAACTTCCCACTAATTTTTTCTGTATAACATGCCCTCTCTTTGGCTTTGACTTCCCATGTTGGCCATAGTTTGTCATCCTGCCTTTAGAATACTGCTACTTGTATCTATCTTGTATGTATCTATCCTTTGCCTTCTGAATTGCTTTCAGAAACTCCAGCCGCTGCTGTTCAGCTGTCATTCCACTAGTGACCCCTTCTAATCAATTTTAACCAGCTCTTCTCTCTGTTGACTCTATTTATTGGCTTTACTCCCCTATGGTACTGACACATCTGACTTCAGCTTCTTCCTCTTACATTGCAGGGCAAGTTCTATCATATTATGATTATCGCCTCTTAAGGGTTCCTTTACCTTGTTTCCTAATCAAATCCAGTTCATTACACAACAACCAATACAGAATAGTTGATACCCTAGTGGGCTCACCCACAAGCTGCTCTAAAAAGCCATTTCATTGGCATTCTACAAATTCTCACTCTTTGGATTCAAAATCACCAACTCAATTTTCTCAATGTCCATAAGATACAGGAACAGAATTTAGCCATTTGGCCTGTCGGGTCTGCTGTACCATTTCTGAGGCTCTATTCATTACCTCTATTCTGAGGCTGTGTCTTCTATTCTTGGAAATCTCCCACCACAGGAAACATCCTCGCTACATCCACTCTATTAAGGTCTTTCACCATTCAATAGTCACTCATTCTTCTGAATTCTAGTGAATACAGACCTAGAGCCATCACCAGAGCTTTATGAAGTCTCAACATTGCATCCTTGCTTTTATATTCTAGTTAATTTTCTTGAAATGAATGCTAATAATTTGCCTTCTGCACCACAGACTCAATGTGTGATATACCTGCATATTGAAATCCTCCATGACTATCATATTTGACTTGCAGTTTCTGTCTCTTGTAATTTGTAGGACAATTTCTTGTTGCTCTTCTGAGCTCTGTTTATAACTCCCATCAAGGTCTTTTTACCCTTGCAGTCCCTTAACTCTACCCACAAGGATTCTGCATTTTCAGATCCTATGTCACTTCTTTCTAAGGATCTCATTTAATTTTTTACCAGCAGAACCCTTCTGCCTACTTGCCTGTTCTTTCAATACAATGTTAAGCTCCCAATCTTCATCTTTTTTTTAGCCACGGCTCAGTGATGCCCACAACATCATATCTGCCAATCTCTAATTGCACTACAAGGTCATATACTGTATTCTGTATATCGTGTGCATTCAAATCATTTCAATCATTTGACGCCACTTTGATTTTGTCCTCCTGTTGCACTGTAACTCATCCCACTGATTGCAACTTTGCCCTATCATCTGCTATCCTGACAGTATCAGTACACACCACTCTGCCCCATCCTCAGTCGCAGTTTTCCATTCCCTTGCCAAATTAGTTTATATCCTTCCCAACAGTTCTGGCAAACTTACATGCAAGGATATGGGTCCTCTTGAGTTCAAGTGTAACCAATCCTTTTAGTAGTGGTCTATTCTTCCCCAGAAGAGATCCTAATGGTCCAGCAATCTGAAACAGTGCCTCATGCACCAGTCTCTCAGCTACACATTCATTCTATTCTTACCTTCAGTGGTGTGTGGCACAGGCAGGAATCCAGAGATTACTATCCTGGAGGTCCTACTTTTCAGCTTTCTACATAGCTCCCTTACTTCTCACCTTTCCTACCCATGTCATTGTAGCAAACTACCGGCTGTTCACCCTTCCCCTTTAGAATGCTGAGGATCCAAGACGTTCCTGACTCTGGGACCTGTTCACATCCACAGAACTTGTGTCTACTCCTGATTAATGGAATTTCCCATCATTCCTACAGTCTTCTTCTGACCCCCCCCCCCCCCCCCCCCCACCCCACACTTTCTAAAGAGGTATACTTATTATTGAGGGGAATAACTACAGGGATATCTGTGCTGGCTGCCCACTTCCTTTCATTCTGCTGACAGTCACCCAGGTGACCTGCTTCCTGCAACTTAGGGGTGACTACCGCTTGTAGCGCCTTTCTATCACCTCCTCAGTTTCCAGTATGAGCCAAAAGTCATTAACCTGCAGCTTGGTGTACCTGTTGCAGATGCACTGATACTCATATTTTTCTGTTACATGGTTATGTACGATTTGATGGCAAAATAACCTGAAATAATGGCATTGTTAATCATGGCATTCAGTGTTGGTGCTGTGAATTGGACGTTGTTGGTACTGAATGATAAGATGCTGCAGTCTCGGCAGGTGCAGAATTTGGATCAATCAGCATGCAATTTTAGTACCATCCAAAAACACTTGGTCTTTCGACTTCTGTAACTTCCCCAATTCTACCATGTTCAGATCTGTGGACTCTGCCAATTTTGGGCTCTTTTATGTCCCTGACTTTGTAGCTGGTAGCCATGTTTTCAGTTTGCCATGATTGAAAGCGGTCAATCAGATGACTTTTTAGGACTTATTTGTATCAGTCATTATTCCAAACCTCTTTCAAGTGGCAAGATGTCATTTTATTGCTACTTCAGGAAGTGCCTTGGAATAACTGCTCCACTGGGCAAACTTGGGAGTAGCAGAGACTCGGGGGGGGGGGGGGGGGGGAATCTACTAGAAGTTTATAACATTGAGAGGTGTAGATAGAGGGGAGAGCCAATATCTTTTTTCCAGGTTTGAAATACCTAATACCAAAGGACATGCATGTAAGGTGAGAAGGGACAGGGTTAGTGACTACTAGACAATGGGGTGACCATTGGGGCACCCTTTGAGAGAATCGAAATAGAGCTACCCTGCCCTTTTGCTCTGCTTGGTGTCACTGCTGAGGCTGGCCATCCACATGCGTCGTGGTGTTGCGTCCTGGTTTCCATGATGGTGGATCAGCTCTTGGGTGAAAGTGGGGCTGTTGATTTTGACAAATGAGCAATTTTATACGAATGTATAACCCCTGAACTTTGCCTGCATTTTGTAAGTTAGCGCATTTTAAGTCGATTTAGCCAAAAAAAGTGCTGCTGTAATGCACCGTTTGCGCTAATTGGAGATCCCAGACAGAGCATGAGAGTTTTAGTAGCATATAGATGTACAGTCTCTTTTATAGTGGTGAGTGTTTGGGGTGGTGGTGGAGGCAAATGCAGTAGAGGTGCTGGAGGCTGTTAAGACAGGTGCAGGAAATGAATTATATGGACATTATATTATCAGCTTCTTGGGTTATATGGCTGTTCCTGTGCTATAATGTTCTATATTCTATTGAAAGTTATAGTTGTTAAGAATTGTGGTTATTCAGCCTTTCTTTGAATGCTTATCTCACTTTACTTGTGTTTTTAACAACAGAGAGAGAACTTGTCACTTTGGCTAAGCTTGAACTCATTTGTGGTTAAGAGCTTCCAACTTGATCTGTACTGTCCTGCTTGAAATAGTCTTATTTCTGAACTGAAAGTGAGTGTGTATTTTCAGTTCTTGTGCATGTCACTGCAAACTGATCAAGGAGAAAAAGTGTATTAATTGTAACAGAAAACGAACAATGGACACAAGAGATTACAGATGTTTAGAATCTGGAGCAAAAGAACAAATAACTGGAAGAGCTGAGCAGGTCATTGATGGAGGCAAAGAGGTGATCAGTGTTTTGTCTAATCAGCTGTGAGTAGGACATGTACTGACGATGGTAGATAGGTTTTTAAAGTTTGATACGCAACACAATGCTAGGAACATCCTCGTATCATTCTTCCCAAGCACATGAGTCCTTCCTACCCAATGCCCATCTCCATTTAAAAAAAAGCGATACATTAAAATTACACTGGTGATACGGGTGATGTATCTGTCAAGTGGCTGCAGTAATTTGACTTCAATCCTGATCTCAAGTGATGCCTTTGTGGAGCTTACATTTTTCCCTGTGACCAAATTAGTTTCTCCAAAATATTAGTTGCCTCTAGTGTGGCAAAGACATGTTTGGCTGGTGAATTAGCTACTTGCCTCTAGGGTGGATGGAAGAAGAGGGGCAGGATTTAATGTGGCTCAATTTGGCAAAGGGCCTTGTTAGGATTTCACCTCAAGCTAACATAATCTCAGTTGGCCTTGTATTGAGAAATTGTAAAATATACAGGCAGTCCCTGGGTTATGTACAAGTTCCGTTCCTGAGTCCGTCTTTAAGTTGGATTTGTATGTAAGTCGGAACAAGTGCATCCGGTATTATTTAGCGTCAGTTAGTCGAACGTTTGTCTTAGTATATAGTATATATTTTACCTTTCTATGCATATAAAACACTTAAGAAACATACGTATTCCAATAATTAAACCACTGCATTGCTTACTAATAATTGTGGCTTTCATCGTGGCAGGGCCTTTCACGTGCTCCATTGTTCTCATTTTATCCGTTATCCTTTAAAATTGTTCCGATCGTTGACCGACTGTAGCCTATCGCTTTTCCAATGACCGATGGCGTTTCACCTCTTTCCAAACTCTTTATTATTTCCACTTTATTTTCAATCGCAATCGCTTTTCGTCAATGAAACAGAAACACTGTGGGCGGCGGGTCCTGAGCTGTGCCAGCTCCCGAGGTCCACTGGGTCCTAAGCACTGAATTCCCCGGGTTTGGAAGTCCAGCGCACTGTGACAAGCTAAATGGGACAAGTGGGGGCTGTGCTGTGTTGGGTATTTGATCCTCCACAATATTCCGCATGGGAATTTAAACTGGAAGTGGCAGTATTTTTTTTATGAGGTCGAGTTGCGAGCTCAACATCAACCTGGCATGGATGGTACAGGAGTCACTGGATCAACATGAACCTGGCACGGGAGCAGTCTGTCACTGGATCGAACTTGGAAACCTCCGTTCTCGAGCCTGGCGCTGATCTCACTGCGCCACCAGCCAACCGGAATGGGGGGGGGGGGGCGAGGGCAGGGTCAGGGTGTATCTTACTAAGAAAAATTTAAGCCAAGTACAAAGTTAAACACTCAACACAGTGTCAAGGGTAACAATTTAAAATGGCGGACGGCGTTTTCCTTCCTCAGTTCGTAAGTACGAGTTGTCCGTAAGTCGGACGTTCGTAACTCAGGGACTACCTGTATGTTACGAAGTCCTGGAATACCCAGGTTAAAACTACTATTTGATTCACTGATGTCAGCTATGTGCAGGCCCTGAAATCCTTCAAGCTCTGGATATTCCCTAATTGTGTTTTTGATAAATCTTGTTTTTGATTTAATGGTACAATTCTGACTAGAATTCACCTCTGAAGTGCATTGGGTCTTTACTATGCTAAGAAATGCTGCATAAACACAAATTTTAGAGAAAGTACCTCTTTTGAGCCATGCAGTCGAATAGTTTGGATCTTGTGTGAAGAATAGTGACTGGGTGATGTTTTGATGGGCACCATTGCCAATGGGCTTGTAATTTGGTGACTACAGAATAAAGGGGGAGACACAGTTTTTTGAAATGGATTCCTGGAAACGAATAGACGTGCCTCTGAACTCCTAAGTAATTCTGGTAAAATGGCGGAGTGCGAGAATGCAGCTGTCTGAGGGAAAGGTGTTATTTTTCTTTGCAAAATTTGTTTTTTTTTCACAATTGCATAAGAGTTCTGCTCCAGGAACTTTGGGTGCTGCAGGGCTACTCCATCAGTGAGCTGCTCATTGATTGGAGCAGCTGGACTAGTGTTGGCGTTGAGGTGTCGAAGGGGCCGGTCGGTACAGAAGAACTGACCTGGCTGCAGACCATATTGCTCAGAAGAATCAAGTTGGTGCATGGGAGATTGTCTCAGACATTTCACTTGCGTTTGCAAGACTCTGGACAGTGATAATGTAAGTTGCTCCACCCTTGACTGGTGCAGGGACAGACATTATGGGAGCTCTGTAGCCTTGGTCTCAAGCCTTGGGCTTGCCTGCTGCTGCAGGCCAAGTGAGAGACACTGAGGTGCTGTCCGCACTTGGTTGGGGCCTGGCCTCTCCTGTGTTCAAGCATGGAATGACAGGCTGGATTGTGTGTGCCTGCACACTGCCGGGAGACTATACCATTGATTGCAAGACATTGTTGCTGGATTATGCTTATGTTTTTTTTTGAGTGAACATGCGTCTTTGCTTACTACTTTGAATTATGTTACCTGCTATTTTGAAGCATGCTTGCTATTTTGAATATTTTGCACCTTGGCCCCAAAGGAATACTGTCTCATTCAGCTATATCTATGTATGGCTTGAGTGATAATTAAATTTGAATTGATAAGGCTTCTTTGTGTAGTGAATTTGTCAGTACAAAAGCTGAACCAGATCAATTGAAAAAGGATATGTTTACTTAGATTAACTTTGCAAATTTTTGTTAAAGTGGTTTAAATGAAAAAAGAAATACTTTAGTGGCACTGCATGCCATTCTTTGATTTATGAAAGAGGTCTGTTCCTGGAAAGCATTTTAAATTTTTTTTAGAAATTGTAAGGGCTTATTAAGATACATTGTGGCAATATTAGTAGAATGTATCCTTACTCAGTAAGAATGGCTTGCTATTCATGATGAAAAACAGCTTTAGGAAGGAACGATACTTAATTCCAAGGAATTGTTGTTTTTAAAGCGACATGAGCTGTGTGTATTGGTAGCAGGATCTCCACTATTACACATGCCTTGTTACAACATCCAGTTGGTTCTTCATTATTTGATTTTAAAGTATTAGATTCTTCTTTTTCTTAAACTTAAAGGGTAACTTTCTTTTCCAAACAGAGATCAGTGAATGAATTGAATTTCTCTGATAAACTAACAACCTCTTCATTTTCAGTAGCATGTTTTTATTTACAGGTTTTAAAATATAGTTAATATTGGAGAAGGTGGAGTGAAAGAATGTTATAAGTCAAACTTCCATATTGTAATCCAGTATTCAATTGACAAATTGTAATCCTGGCAATTTATACCAGCAATTGAGCAAATCTTAAATAGTGTAACTTCTGGGGGCCTTGGACTTACTAAAATTATATGAATGTCCCATCATATAATATAAGCAGAAGTGTTATAATATGATACTGAGTTGTATCATATTAATAACTAGATACATGCTTGAACTGTGTGGAAGACTTTCTCCGGACACACACAAAGCAATGCTTGCCTTTTGAATTAAAGGGCTCCCTGGGTTACCAAAGACCTATTAGTTTAGTTATAGGTTGTGCTAGGATGATTATTCTGTGAAATGAAAGAATTATAGGACATGTACACAGAGCAATTATGATATGGATATCTATAGAAAATGTATTTTTTTTAAAACTTGGAGAAAAATCAGCTTATAGATTGTTCTCAGGAATGGAATCCTTGTGTAACCTGGGACTACAGTGCCTTGTAAAAGTATTCAGTCCCCAACTTTTTGTTCACATAAATGAGTATTATAACCAGGGATTTTGATGATTTAACTGAGAATTTGTTTTATTTGTGACTCTCATGCTCCTTTTTTCACAGTAAAGCCAAGAAGCAATGAAAATGGTACAGCATGAAAAACTAACAATTCAAAAACTGAAATGAAAACAGTTCAGAAGTATTCATTCCCCTTTGCTCAGTACTTAGTTGAACCATCTCTTGCAGCTATTGCAGTCAGTAGTTTTTGGATACTGACTGTTCACAAGATGTGATGGAGCAAGATTTCTGTTCCTCCTTGCAAAATTGCTCAAGCTGTGCCAGGTTCATTGGGGTGTAGCAGTGGACAGCAATCTTGATGTCTTGCCAGAGTTGTTCAATTGGGTTAAAGTCAGGGCTTTTCAAGGCACTGTACCTGTGTAGTGCCAATGGTGTCAGTTTAAAGCTGGTAGTTCTAATTTCATATTACATCGTTCATTTCTTCCCATGTTTGAATTCAAAAGTGAGATTATGTTAGATGGTGCTTTTATAACTAGTACTAACATGATAGGTCAAATATTTCCCTCCCATGCCATAAATTTCTGGTTGTGCAGTTAGGACTTTAGTCCACTGTAACTTTGGCTGCATAAAATCAACATCCATCCAGGAGCATAATTACTGATACGTCCTTAGAAACTTGCAAATGTATTTGATCTGTTTAATAAACATAAGATTCTGCAGATGCTGGATACGCAGAACAACACACAGAAAGCTGAAGGAACTCAGCAGCTCAGGCAGCATCTGTGAAAACGAATAAACGGTTCACGGGGTTTTGGGCTGAAGCCCTTCATCAGGATGACCTGCTGAGTTCCTGCAGCATTTTGTGTGTGTTGCTCTGCCTAATGTTAGCATGAAATATAACTGGGTATGGATGTGATACATTTGTCAGACTAATTTGTAATGACGAACTTCTGTTAAATTTCAGTGAGCGTGACATTGTTGTTAAATAATATTAATGCTGACCCTCCACTCCTAGCTCTCCAATCAGATAACTGTTAAGTTGCATTAAGGACACTGGAAGAGGAGACAGAAGATCTTAAGTATACTGTCAATAATAAAAGATCTTTCTTTCATTTTCAGATTACGTTTACTTTGAGAATTCATCAAGCAATCCTTTCTTAATCCGAAGAATTGAGGAACTTAATAAGGTACACATTTAGCATTTAAATGAAACCACAGTCAAAGTTAAACTGCCACTTCGAGGAAGCCACTAGAAAGCTAGGCAGCAGCTGATTAATGCTTCACTCTGCATTCACTGACTTGATTGGGTGTGCTTGTTCTGAGTTATTGTTGCTTCTCTGTTGCTGAAACAGCAGTTTGTTTCTAGAATTTTCTATTTACTCTGAGCAAAAGCATAAAAATATTTCATTGCAATTACATTTTCTGAAGCTTTTAACATAAATATGTTCATAAAAGAAACTCTGTGGCACTGCAGTACTGTGACTGTTCCTCTGTAACATTGCCTTGTCCTTCTCCTTGGCTTATTCATTCAAACCATCATCCACGCTGTTGATAACTGTAAACCCCTCATCCTTCCAGAACTTTTCTGGACTATTTCCTATTCTACACAAACTTGAGTTTATCCAAAAGTCAGCTGTCTGTAGTTTTGCATCTTTTTCATTCATCCAGTCCTTCATTATCTCCTAAAGTTCAAAGTATATGTATGTTACCTTCTGTTACATTGAATTGTATGCATTCATTGTTTTGCATGCATTTACAGGAAAAAGACTGACAACCAATGTGCAAAAGAAGACCACTATGCAAATAAAAAGTAGTACTGAGGACATGAGTTGTAAAGAATTTTTAATTGAGTCTGTAGGTTCAGCATAGTGATGACTGAAGTAATCCACGATGATTCAGAAGCTGATGGTTGTAGGGTAATATCTCTTCCTGAACCTGCTGTTGGACACAAGACTTCTGTACCTCTTGCCTGATGGTAGTAGTGAGAAAAGGAAATGGCTTGGAAGATTGAAATCTTTGTTGATTAATGCTGCTTTTTGAGTCAGCACTTCATGTAAATGTAATCATTGATAGGAAGGGCTTTGTCTGTGATTGAATGGGCTGTTTCCACCACTTGCTGTAGCATTTTCCATTCCTGGGCATTAATGTTTTCATGCCAGGTCATGATGCAGCCAGTCAGGATACTCTTCAGTGTGCTTCTCTCAAAGTTTGTCAAAGTTTTAAATGACTTGTCGAATCTGCCTGAACAATTAAGAAAGTAGAGGTGCTGTCATGCATTTTTGTGATGACACTTTTGTGTTGGCAAGGAATTTAAAGTTACTGACTCTCCCCATCTCTGTTCTCCTAACTGGCTCAATGACCTCTGTCTGCTTTCACCTGTAGTTGATAATTAGCTCTTTGACTTTGCTGATATTGAGTGAGAAGTTGTTGCTATGGCACTACTCAACCACATATTCAGTTCTCCCTCTTAAGTGTCAATTTATCACCATCATTGATTTGGCCAGCAACAGTGGTGTTATCAACAAACTTAAATACAATGTTGGAGCTATAGATAGTCACACAATCATGAAGTATAAATCTCTTAAACCTCATCTTTCAGGATGTCCTTTTAAACTTGGTTGTACTGACTGATATCTATGTGCCTATTTTTTTGGTATGGATTTCTTGTTAAGAGACTGGGACAGTTTTTGCAACTGTCAGTGACTGCTATATGACTTTATTTGTCTCTGCTGCCCACAATTACTCTAGGTATTGGCCCTGTACTTCTACTACTATTATTGATTCCCACTTGTGTGAGTTCCTATAAATGCTGGGAAGTTCTTTTAGCTTGGCTTCTGAGGCTCTATGATGGCAACTTGTAAGGAGTTCCCTTGCTATCAGTTAGAACACGGTCATTTGGATGAGGTGCTTGAGAGGGTTTATGAACAACAGACATCCCAGTATAAATTGGTACCTTTGGGCAGAGAGCTAATGGATTTGTAACCACACACCTGCAGCAGTGACTGTTCTACATTTCAAATTGGAGTTTGTATGAGATTATCATGTGTTTGATATTGAGCACCGTTATTTTTAGCTACGCAAAATGCTGAAGGAACTCAGCAGGTCAGACAGCATCTATGGAAATGAATAAACAATCAGTGTTTCAGATTAACCCTGGTCTGAGTTGCTGAGTTCCTCCAGCATTTTGTGTAAAATGTTATTTTTAGTCTGTTTTTGTACAGCATCTCTTTCTGAGTTTCAGTGCATGTGTTCTTTTATCTAGATAGCTTTTGTGTGTCTGTTTGTTAAATAGGCTAATTGGTCCTTAAGTGTGCTCATAGCATTCAGAAATCCAGAGCTCGTTCTAGTGATTACAAAACCAGTGCAGGAAGAACCCCAGATCAGGCAACATTGGAAAGGTGGGCTAATATTTTATGTTCTTTTGCAACATAATCAATTTAAAGTATTGTTTCTTTTTCTCTCTCCATAGTTGCTACCTGCCCTGCTGAGTGCTATTCATTTCATTCACTTTTCATTTCCTGTTTCCAGTATTGTGATTTTAGGTTTCTATTCTTCCCTGTTTAAAGCAGTTGTGATTTTTTTTTTCTTTTGCTGTAATAATTGGGTGGGGGAGAGTGTTCAAGGTAGTGTACTTTGATTCCAGAGCCGCAAAAGGTGGAAACTCTGTGGACTGTCGTTATGCACAGGTGTCTTTATTGGTGGTAGGAGAAACCTTTTACTGTGTTAGACGCATGCCGTATTGTATGTTACATGTTAATTTCTAACATAGGGTGTGCCTGAACTATTGCTAGGAGGCGTGTTGGTGCTGAATAAATGAAACAATTGCACTGGCTGAAAGGTAAATATTGGAAATGGCTGGCTGAATACTAATAAACAAATATTTCAGGTCAGCATTTGTTTGAAGGGAAGGCATTTAACTGAAGTACCATCTCTTCCGCACACTTCAGAAGCTGCCTTACTGAGTAATTAAAGCATTTTCTACTTGTTTATAGTGGCTTTCCTCATGCAGTTATTTTTTCCCCAAATTACAATCACAATATATCACTAAAAATATCCATGACTGTTTCAATATAGGATGCATCAAAAAGGAACACTGATATCCTCTTCTAAATCATCTATTGGTCTGAAATTATTGTAAAAGAATATTTTTTGAAAATTGTGATCCTAATGCTGACAGATGGGATTAATGTAGATGGGCAAATGAGTTGGCATGGTGGTGGAGGTCCTAAGGTGCTGTATGACTTGAAGGAAATGTAATGAATGGGTCGGGCCTTAAAGAATGTTGAGTATCTCAGTGCACAAGAGTCCCTGAAAGTGGAAGTGCAGTAAGTAAAGGGGTGAAGAAAGTATATGACATGCTTACTTTCATTAACTTGGGGCACGGAATACAAGAGCAGGAATGTTATGATATAGCTTTATTAAACTTTGGTTTGGCACAGTTTTGGTCACCACTTTGTACTGGAGTGTGTGCTGAAGTGATTGACCATGACATTGCCAAGGTTGGAAGGTGAGGACAAACTGGATAAGTGGTATTATTTTACTTGGGCTGAAGAAGACTGGGGGAACCTAATGAAGGTATGTACAATCATGCCAGTCAAGGAGTAGGTAGTGGGAAAAATTTCCCCCTTGTCAAAGGTATCTAAAGCCCAAGAATATAGGTTTGGGTTAAACACGGAGGAAGTTTGAGGAAGAAGCTTATAGTTCAGAGGGTGGTTTGGATTTGGAACATGATGCCTCAGTGAATAATTGGAGGGAAAGGCATTCTCACAATGTTTAATTTTTTATTAACAAATAGATTTAGTATAGATTGGTCTTTGATGAACACTGAGCATTAGGGCTCTTTCTGTGTTGCATGACGAACTAATGAGGCCTTCAGAAATACTAGTGCTCGAGTGTTTTAGTGTGAGACTGGTATCAATGTTGTGCATTGGTTTCTTACAGCGATGTTGGCGTGTAAAGCAAGTCCCTGGCCTTTGCTTTGCATTCCATCTCTACTTGGCCACAGAAGCAAGATTAAAATCAGTTCAATGTGGAGAATTACAAGGTCAGAACAAGGTTCTGTCAGTGTTGCAGCATTCCCCAGAGTAACTTTTGTTGTCTTCATTGCTTTTTAGTAGCATTTTCTGCATTCTTTTGTAGCTGGTTGTTGTTCTACTATAATCTGATGAATGATGTTGGGAAACATGCAAGCAGGCTTTAATTTAAATGTGATATTGTGTGCTGTTTCAGTATTTGTATTTTTATCTGAATCTGCATACTTAATGATCCAGTGAATATATCTGGTCATTGCTAACTTGGTTGGTTGTGCATCTTTCTAATAATGCACTTTCAGAAGATTAATCATCCATTTATGGTAATTTGCAGAAGTTATACATGGAAAACAAATTAACGTGCAGCTGCAGTACATAATGTAATTAGAATTTTGATCTTTATTGCAACATGGATGGAAGATGTAGGAGATTTTATCTATTCCTATTGGTCAGACTGAACTTGGGGTATTGTATACAGTTTTGATCTAGATTGAGGGGTACATTTGTATTGGAGGCAGTTTAGCAAAAACTCATTAAATGGGTTATGGATGTTGTGTCTTATCTGGAAAGGTTGAGCAATTTGTGCCCATGTTAGTGTTCAGAAAAATAAGAACTAACCTTATTGAAGCACAGCACTCTGATCAAGGTAGTTGCCGTTTCCTTTATGGAACAAGGGTGCATGGTTTAAGTGGTAATCCATTTGAGACAAAGATGAGAAGAAATATTTTTCTGAAGGTCATAAACATTTGGAATGCATTACCTTTTCAGAGATGTGGAGACCAAGACAATTAATATATTTAAAACTTTTGTTAAAGGCTCTAGTGATTACAATTATAGGCAGTCCTCAAGTTTTATACAAGGGCTCTATTCCTGAGAAGTATCAGTAAGCTTCCGGAGAAATCAAAAACATCTGTTTTCTACTTCGCTCTACAGACACTGGCTATTATTTCATTGAATAATTACCCTAATACTACCCATAATTAAAGTAATCAGTTCTCTTATCTGAAAATTTCTGAATTCCAAAAAATGTTTGAGCTCTGGCATGATGTAACAAATGGAAAATTCCACAAGACGGTGGGAAGGTTCCCAGGCAATGCACAGGGTCCCTGCACCACAGACAGTTCTGAGAAATGACCTCAAATATGTCATGAACAGAAATGAATGAAAATAGAAAAACACTGCTGAAAGTGAAAAATGAAGACCTCGTGTATATTGAAAGAGTGGGTTTGTCAGTGTTGGTGTGAGCATAACGTTACTTAATGGTATACTGATCATGAAACGAGGAAAGATCTCACACTCTGAACTGAAAATTGAAGGCAATAGTAAATATTCAGCAGGCTGATTGCAGAATTGTAAGGAAGACATGGTGTTAAATGTTTAATTGTAGTGCTAAAGTGCCTGCTGATCTTGAAGCACCAGAAATAGACTACAGTGCTGAATGTTTTTATATCTTACATAAAACAAAAAATACAAATGCTCTGTATTTGTACTGTAACCTTTTAATCAAACATGGCATCGTAGGTAGAGACTGAAAGCCTGACGTTATTTGTTGTTTTTCAACAGATGATTCAGGTATTCTCCTGATGCTGCTGTTACCCTGCATCCATCATATTTTGTTATATTAATGGTTTGTAATAATTTTGAACAAGTGTACATCAAAGACTGCTAACAGTAGCATATAAATTCTGGCAATCCCAAGCTGTCTCATTACCAAAAGTTGCAGTGTCTTCTGTTTTACTTGATTTCCAGCAGTTCTTAGCAGTTAAAAACATTGCTTAACTCTTTCATAGGTTGAACAAAGTTCAACTCCAGTTCATCTCTGCTTTCAGATTAGATTGACTGCCATCTTCTGCTTCTTTGCTGACCAGATAACCACAATCATCTTGTTTCCAGTGTTCTTACCTGTTTACGTCTCAATTCTTAAAGTTCTGTCCCTGGGGTTGTGCTGTCATTGATATCTTTGACATGCCCATCAAATCTATACTAGTTTCTATTTTTCCTTTTATTTTTTCCTTCCATGTTCTTCATTCCAGTATATCTGTACTGACAACTACCCTTCCCACACCAAAATGTCTAAAATGTCTTGTCTTCAGCTAAGGATCTTGCTGCCTTGCCTATTGTGATCTTTTACTAACAGCATTCCATTTCATTTATTTAACATCATAATTGGCTGCATGTCCATGTACACCACCTTTCTTTACTGCCACTAAACCTAGCTTCACAATGTGCCCCTAAACAGCCTGTTAGCTCATGTCCATGCAGTGCTAACCTTGCACATTTACCTCATTGTAGTTTAGGAATTAAAATGTTCCTCCCTGGAGAAATTATAATTTAGTTTATCCACATGAGTATGATGCATTCATTACCTAGTGTAACCAAAATGAGATTGAAGAGTGGAGTTGTCAGTCCTGCATTTCTCTCACTGCTTCAATTCTTAACCTTTTTCAACTCTGATCTCTCTCTGCCTTTGCTACCCATCACTTTGTCCAACATCACATTGTCCAACATCACATTGTCCAACATCACTTTGTCCAACATCACTTTGTCCAACATCACTTTGTCCAACATCACTTTGTCCAACATCACTTTGTCCAACATCACTTTGTCCAACATCACTTTGTCCAACATCACTTTGTCCAACATCACTTTGTCCAACATCACTTTGTCCAACATCACTTTGTCCAACATCACTTTGTCCAACATCACTTTGTCCAACATCACTTTGTCCAACATCTCTTTGTCCAACATCTCTTTGTCCAACATCTCTTTGTCCAACATCTCTTTGTCCAACATCTCTTTGTCCAACATCTCTTTGTCCAACATCTCTTTGTCCAACATCTCTTTGTCCAACATCTCTTTGTCCAACATCTCTTTGTCCAACATCTCTTTGTCCAACATCTCTTTGTCCAACATCTCTTTGTCCAACATCTCTTTGTCCAACATCTCTTTGTCCAACATCTCTTTGTCCAACATCTCTTTGTCCAACATCTCTTTGTCCAACATCTCTTTGTCCAACATCTCTTTGTCCAACATCTCTTTGTCCAACATCTCTTTGTCCAACATCTCTTTGTCCAACATCTCTTTGTCCAACATCTCTTTGTCCAACATCTCTTTGTCCAACATCTCTTTGTCCAACATCATCTCTTTGTCCAACATCTCTTTGTCCAACATCTCTTTGTCCAACATCTCTTTGTCCAACATCTCTTTGTCCAACATCTCTTTGTCCAACATCTCTTTGTCCAACATCTCTTTGTCCAACATCTCTTTGTCCAACATCTCTTTGTCCAACATCTCTTTGTCCAACATCTCTTTGTCCAACATCTCTTTGTCCAACATCTCTTTGTCCAACATCTCTTTGTCCAACATCTCTTTGTCCAACATCACTTTGTCCAACATCACTTTGTCCAACATCACTTTGTCCAACATCACTTTGTCCAACATCACTTTGTCCAACATCACTTTGTCCAACATCACTTTGTCCAACATCACTTTGTCCAACATCACTTTGTCCAACATCTCTTTGTCCAACATCTCTTTGTCCAACATCTCTTTGTCCAACATCTCTTTGTCCAACATCTCTTTGTCCAACATCTCTTTGTCCAACATCTCTTTGTCCAACATCACTTTGTCCAACATCACTTTGTCCAACATCACTTTGTCCAACATCACTTTGTCCAACATCACTTTGTCCAACATCACTTTGTCCAACATCACTTTGTCCAACATCACTTTGTCCAACATCACTTTGTCCAACATCACTTTGTCCAACATCTCTTTGTCCAACATCTCTTTGTCCAACATCTCTTTGTCCAACATCTCTTTGTCCAACATCTCTTTGTCCAACATCTCTTTGTCCAACATCTCTTTGTCCAACATCTCTTTGTCCAACATCTCTTTGTCCAACATCTCTTTGTCCAACATCTCTTTGTCCAACATCTCTTTGTCCAACATCTCTTTGTCCAACATCTCTTTGTCCAACATCTCTTTGTCCAACATCTCTTTGTCCAACATCTCTTTGTCCAACATCTCTTTGTCCAACATCTCTTTGTCCAACATCTCTTTGTCCAACATCTCTTTGTCCAACATCATCTCTTTGTCCAACATCTCTTTGTCCAACATCTCTTTGTCCAACATCTCTTTGTCCAACATCTCTTTGTCCAACATCTCTTTGTCCAACATCTCTTTGTCCAACATCTCTTTGTCCAACATCTCTTTGTCCAACATCTCTTTGTCCAACATCTCTTTGTCCAACATCTCTTTGTCCAACATCTCTTTGTCCAACATCTCTTTGTCCAACATCTCTTTGTCCAACATCACTTTGTCCAACATCACTTTGTCCAACATCACTTTGTCCAACATCACTTTGTCCAACATCACTTTGTCCAACATCACTTTGTCCAACATCACTTTGTCCAACATCACTTTGTCCAACATCTCTTTGTCCAACATCTCTTTGTCCAACATCTCTTTGTCCAACATCTCTTTGTCCAACATCTCTTTGTCCAACATCTCTTTGTCCAACATCTCTTTGTCCAACATCTCTTTGTCCAACATCTCTTTGTCCAACATCTCTTTGTCCAACATCTCTTTGTCCAACATCTCTTTGTCCAACATCTCTTTGTCCAACATCTCTTTGTCCAACATCTCTTTGTCCAACATCTCTTTGTCCAACATCTCTTTGTCCAACATCTCTTTGTCCAACATCTCTTTGTCCAACATCTCTTTGTCCAACATCTCTTTGTCCAACATCTCTTTGTCCAACATCTCTTTGTCCAACATCTCTTTGTCCAACATCTCTTTGTCCAACATCTCTTTGTCCAACATCTCTTTGTCCAACATCTCTTTGTCCAACATCTCTTTGTCCAACATCTCTTTGTCCAACATCTCTTTGTCCAACATCTCTTTGTCCAACATCTCTTTGTCCAACATCTCTTTGTCCAACATCTCTTTGTCCAACATCTCTTTGTCCAACATCTCTTTGTCCAACATCTCTTTGTCCAACATCTCTTTGTCCAACATCTCTTTGTCCAACATCTTTGTCCAACATCTCTTTGTCCAACATCTCTTTGTCCAACATCTCTTTGTCCAACATCTCTTTGTCCAACATCTCTTTGTCCAACATCTCTTTGTCCAACATCTCTTTGTCCAACATCTCTTTGTCCAACATCTCTTTGTCCAACATCTCTTTGTCCAACATCTCTTTGTCCAACATCTCTTTGTCCAACATCTCTTTGTCCAACATCTCTTTGTCCAACATCTCTTTGTCCAACATCTCTTTGTCCAACATCTCTTTGTCCAACATCTCTTTGTCCAACATCTCTTTGTCCAACATCTCTTTGTCCAACATCTCTTTGTCCAACATCTCTTTGTCCAACATCTCTTTGTCCAACATCTCTTTGTCCAACATCTCTTTGTCCAACATCTCTTTGTCCAACATCTCTTTGTCCAACATCTCTTTGTCCAACATCTCTTTGTCCAACATCTCTTTGTCCAACATCTCTTTGTCCAACATCTCTTTGTCCAACATCTCTTTGTCCAACATCTCTTTGTCCAACATCTCTTTGTCCAACATCTCTTTGTCCAACATCTCTTTGTCCAACATCTCTTTGTGTCAACTCTGATGCTCTTTTTGGCAGGTTATGTTGAAGTCTTCAGCATAATTTTTAACATCACTACCCATGTTTGCACTGGAGAAAAATATCACTTCCTGGGAGATTTTGGATGAATTGTTCTGACCTGATAATCTGTGAGTCCCAGACAATCACAAAAGAAGTTAGAGTTGCCAGGAGGATGGGATGGTGGAGAGGTGTTATGTCTTTCCACTGCTTCTGCTGGGATTTTGTGTGCTACTGCCACATGGTCCTGAGGTTCTTGATAACATCTTGATGCTCATCTCAGTTTTTGAGGAGTTACGCTTCAGAGAATCCCAGGGACGGATTTTAGACCTATAAGGTATTGAGGCAGTCCCCAAATTATTTCATTTTTACTTGCTAATAATTTTCCATGACAGTTTGGTATAGTGTGTCTATTTCTGGAGTTTAGAGTGTGAATCTAAGCAACACAGACAAAATGCTGAAGGAACTCAGCAGGCCAGGCAGCATCTACGGAAAAGAGTCGATGTTTCAGGCTGATCCTTCATCAATACTGCAGAAAAGAGATGTGAAGTGGTAAATGCGGGTTCACTTTTAACATTTAAGAAAAACTTGGACAGGTATATGGATGAGAGTTGTATGGAGGGATATGGTGCAGGTCAGTGGGACTAGGCAGAAAAATGTTTCGGCACAGCCAAGAAGGACCAAAAGACCCCTGTGCTGTAATGTTCTATGTTCTATGGTTCTAAGTCAGGCTAAGAAGGTTGTGGGGGGGGGGGAGGATGAAGTACAAGGTCGTATGTGAAAGATGAAATGGGGGGTGAAGTAAAGAGCTAGGAAGTCAATTGGTGAAAGAGATAAAGGGCTGGAGAAGGGGGGAATTCAGAAGGTCATGGAAGAAAGGGAAAGGGGAGGAGCACTAGAGGAAGGTGATGGGCAGGTAAGGAGATAAGGTTAGAGAGGGGAATGGGAATGAGGAATGGTGAAGGAGAAGGAGTGTACAATTACTGGAAGTTTGAGAAATCGATGTGCACACCTTCAGGTTGGAGGCTACCCTAATGGAATATAAGGTGTTGCTCCTCCAACTTGATTGTGGTCTTATCGTGGTAGTAGAGGAGGCTGTGGACTGGCATGTCCAAATGGGAAGTAGAATTGAAATTGGGTGGCCACCAGGAGATCCTGCTTTTTCTGGCAGACAGATCGTAGGTGCTCGATGAAGCGGGTCTCCCAATCTACACTGGGTCTCACCATATACAAGAGTCCACACATAGAGCACCAGATACAGTAGATAACCCCAACAGACTCATAGGTGAGGTGTCACCTCGCCTGGAAGGACTGTTTTGATCCACTGTCACCAACCTTGCCCTGTGCCTCCTGTTTCTGCCTCCTACCCAAGAAGCACAAACCTGCTTGTCCGGATAGATCCATTGTTTCTGCTTGTTCCTACCCCATCGAACTTGTATCTGCATAGTTTGGCTCAGTTTTATTCCCCCTGTTCAGACCCTTCCTGCCTACATCTGTGACATCTCACACGCTCTTGACCTTTTCAATAAATTTAAGTTCCTTACTCCCAATTACCTTATTTTCATTGTGGATGTCCAGTGCCTATACACCTCCATTCCCCCATCAGGAAGGTCTCAAAGCTCTCCATTTCTCTCTAGACACCAGCCCCAACCAGTTTCCCTCCACCACCACTCTCCTCCATCTGGCCGAACTAGTCTTCATGCTCAATAATTTCTCCTTTGGCTCCTCCCATTTCTTTCAACTGAAAGGTGTAGGATATACATGAGGAAGGATATACTGGCTTTGGAGGCAGTGAAGAGGAGGTTCACCAGTTTGATTCCAGAGATGAAGGGGTTAACCTATGAGGAGAGATTGAGTCGCCTGGGACTATACTCTCTGGAATTCAGAAGAATGAGAGGGGATCTTATAGAAGCATACAAAATTTTGAAAGTGATAGATAAAGATAGAAGTAGGAAAGTTGTTTCCATTGGTAGGTGAGACTAGAACTAGAAGACATTGCCTCAAGATTCAGGGGAGAAGATTTAGGACTGAGATATGGAGAAACTATTTTTCTCAGAGAGTGGTGAATCTGTGGAATTCTCTGCTCAGGGAAGCAGTTGAGGTTTCTTCACTAAATATATTTAAGATACAGTTAGATAGATTTTTACATAGTAAGAGAATTAAGGGTTATGGGGAAAGGCAGGCAGATGGAGCTGAGTTTATGGACAGATCAGCTGTGATCTTATTGAATGGTGGGGCAGGCTTAATGGGCTGAATGGCCTACTCCTGCTCCTATTTCTTATGTAGCCACAGGCACTGGCATGGGTCCTAGCTATGCCTGCCTTTTTGTCGGCTACTTGGAACAGGCTGTGGTCTAAGCTTACTTTGGTATTACTCCCCAACTACATCGTTGACTGCATTGATGCTGCGTCCTGCACCCATGCTGAGCTTATCGACTTCATCAACTTAGCCTCCAACTTCTACCCTGCCCTCAAATTTATCTGGTCCATTTCTGACACTCCCCTCCCCTTTCTTGATCTCTCTGTCTATCTATGGAGACGGCTCATCTACTGATGTCTTTTATAAACCCACTGATTCTCACAGCTACCTAGACTATATCGCTTCCCACCCTGTTACTTATAAAAATACTGTAGCGCCTCATTTCCTAGCGTATCCGAACCGACTCACAATTAGATAGCCTACGGGGGTTTGCGAGCACAGAGCTTTGGAGCCTCTTCGCCATGGGGGGCCGGTTGACAGAGGCTTAAAAGTGAGGCTGAAGTTTTCGAATAAAGTTTTTCCTTCGACTGCAGTTACCGACTCCGTGTCGTAATTTTAGCGCTGCTTGTAGCACACCGCTACAATTGGTGACCCCGACGGTCCAAACGATTTTTGGACCAGAAATGACCGACGCCGCCTCTGTTCATGCGGTTTCGTTGAAACTGCCGGGTTTCTGGACACAGCGCCCGGACCTATGGTTCCAGCAAGCCGAAGCCCAATTCCACGTTCGCCGGATCACCTCAGAAGACACCCGCTACTACTACGTGGTGGGCTCCCTCGACCAGGACACAGCTGCCCAGGTCGCGGAGTTCGTACAGTCGCCCCCGGCAGACGGCAAGTACACGGAATTCAAAGCCCTGCTCCTCAGGACTTTCGGACTCTCACGGCGCGAGCGGGCTGCCCGTTTACTG